>NC_135803.1:50520464-50766311 GCF_964213995.1 Mustelus asterias
AAGAAACAAGTCAGGAAGGTGATGGAGTACACTTTCCTTGCCGAGGTTAATGCAGATCCAACAATTCTCAAGTGGCTCCAGGAAAAAGCAGCTCGGCATTCCATCCACCACATGAAATGTTCACCCCCTTCACCAAACCAGTGGCAGCATCCAACAACCAGTTGTACCATCCACAAGATGCTCTGGAACAACTCACCTAGGCTTCTTTGACAGCACTTCCCAAACACACAATCTATACTACCTAGATAGGACAAGGGCAGCAAATGAATGGGGACACCAAAACTTGCAAGTTCCCATCTAAGTCATTCTGACTTGGAAATATGGTTCCTTCATCTTCACTATCTCAAAATCCTGGAAATCCCTTCCTAATAAGACTGTGGGTATACATCCACTATATGGACTGCAGGGGTTTAAGAAGGTTCTCACCACCACATTCTCATGGTCAATTAGGGATGGGCAATAAATGCTGAACTTGCCAGTGATGCCAACATCCCATGAGTAAATTAAAAAAGAGAGCAGGAAGTTGTAAGGGACAAAGACAGATGATTGTGGACAAAACCGAAGCAGATGGAATTCAATTACTTAAGTATGAGGTTATCACCTTTGGATCCAAGTAGGAAAAATAGAACATTTTCTAAATGATGAGTGACTCAGAACTGTGGAGGAGCAAAAAATATTTGAATTCTTGTAAACAAATCAATAAATCTTGTGCACAGGTACAAAATGGACTGTTGACCTTTATGTCAGTTGGCAATCGACTTAAAAATTAGGAAATTATGTTTCAATTGTATAAAGATTTGGTGAGATCCCTTCTGGAGTTTTGTGTTCAATTCTGAGCACTGAACCTTAGGAATGATATGTGGATTCATAGAGGCATAGAGTCATAGAGGTTTACAGCATGGAAACAGGCCCTTCGGCCCAACTTGTCCACACCGTCCTTTTTTTAAAAAAAAACCCTAAGCTAATCCCAATTGCCCGCATTTGGCCCATATCCCTCTATACCCATCGTACCCATGTAACTATCTAAATACTTTTCAAAAGATAAAATTGTACCCGCCTCTACTACTACCTCTGGCAGCTTGTTCACCACCGTCTGTGTGAAACAATTGCCCCTCTGGACACCTTTGTATCTCTCTCCTCTCACCTTAAACCTATGCTTTCTAGTTTTCAACTCCCCTGCCTTTGGGAAAATATATTGGCGATCTACCTTGTCTATGCCCCTCATTATTTTATAGACCTCTATAAGGTTACCCTTCAGCCTCCTACGCTCCAGAGAAAAAAGTCCCAGTCTATTCAGCCTCTCCTTATAACTCAATCCATCAAGTCCCGGTAGCACCCTAGTAAATCTTTTCTGCACTCTTTCTAGTTTAATAATATCCTTTCTATAATAGGGTGACCAGAATTGCACACAGTATTCCAAGTGTGGCCTTACCAATGTCTTGTACAACTTCAACAAGAAGTCCCAACTCCTGTATTCAATGTTTTCACTGATGAAACCAAGCATGCCGAATGCCTTCTTCACCACTCTGTCCACCTGTGACTCCACTTTCAAGGAGCTATGAACATGTACCCCGAGATCTATTTGTTCTGTAACTCTCCCCAATGCCCTACCATTAACTGAGTAAGTCCTGCCCTGGTTCAATCTACCAAAATGCATCACCTCGCATTTGTCTAAATTAAACTCCATCTGCCATTCATCAGCCCACTGGCCCAATTGATCAAGATCCCGTTTCAATTGGAGATAACGTTCTTCACTGTTCACTATGCCACCAATCTTGGTGTCATCTGCAAACTTACTAACCATGCCCCCTATATTCTCATCCAAATCATTAATATAAATGACAAATAACAGTGGGCCTAGCACTGATCCCTGAGGCACACCGCTGGTCACAGGCCTCCAGTTTGAAAAACAACTCTCTACAACCACCCTCTGGCTTCTGTCAAGAAGCCAATTTTGTATCCATTTAGATACCTCAATCTGGATCCTATGAGATTTAATGGGAGATTTATCATTCCTTAAAATGATATCGGGGTCTTAAAGATTAAGTTATGAGGACAATTTATCTTAAATCTAGCTTGTGTTTCTTTGAGTTCAGAGGTTAATTGGTGATCGAATTATTGTATTAAACTGATTAATGAATTTGATTGGATAGCTGAAGAGCAAGTATTTCTTCTCGTGGGGGAATCCAGAACAAGAGGAAACAATCTTAAAATTAGAAATAGATAATTTGGATTGATATCAGGATACCATTTTTCAGAGGGTAGTGGAAATTTGAAACTCTGAAACACAGAATGTGGATACCGAATTAATTGTGTTTTGAAGGCTGAGATCAAAGATTTGTGTTCGGGAAGGATATGGACGAAAGAGGATTAAATGGAGTTGAGGCACAAATCAGCTATGATTTGAAGGAGTGGTGGAACAAGTTCCAAGGTCTGAATGACCTTTGATATTCCAAGAGTCCAATGCCTCAGACTCAGTTACCTCAGTATAGATTGAACCTAGTTCCTTCCTGACTCATGTCACGTTATGAGGGACGCATTTAGCCACCACGCCTTCGTAGGAACATGGCACACACCTTTGTTTTACTGACTTCCATGTTGAACATAATGGGTGGGATTTTACAGCCTCGCTTGTCCCAAAACCATAAAATCCCGGCTGAGGTCAATGGACCTTTCAGTTGTTTGCCCCTCGCCTGCTCCGATTCCTGTGGTGCGCGGGGTGGTAAAATCCCAGCCAATGTTTATTCCCATCATTGCATGCAAAAGACCCTCCAGGGTACTCTTATAAGTAACACCAGTTTGAGGTTGGGGGGAGGCGGGCGGGGGGGGGGGGTTGGTGGCTGAGATCTTTATCGATCAAAATAGCTGTTGAGCCCATTAAATGGCTTTTTGTAATACCACTAAGTGCTGCATGAAAGTTAAGGCATCATTTCCTGCATTGTCAGTTTGAGTGGTCCAGGAGAAGGTGCAGCTGGAGGATGGTAGCTGTTGGAGGTGTGAAAAGTAAAGAGTATACACAAAATGTCAGATCATTTACATGTTCCTGTAATGTTTTAATGAGTTTCTTTTGCACCATCCTAAATTTGGAACTTTACACATCACTGAGTAATTTTTCTGACAATTTCTTTTCCCATTAAATCGCATGAGAGCTTGCATCCCATACTTGCAGGAACAAAAATCTACCTGCTGTATGCACATATTGATTTATATAGTAAGTGAGAAAAGAGCTTTGATTAATGGTCACTTTTCGAGACCATTTGTGCATAAACAATTTACTTGAATCTCAGGTATTCATACAGAACACACGATAGTGCATGAATATTCAGTTAGATCAATTCAGGGTTTCAAATGATATTAATGAGAAGCATTATTACTCACACCTTTCAATTAAAAGCTTTCTGATATATAATTGAGTGCATTACACCTGTAATTAATTTAAGTAATTTATATTTAATTTCTTAAATTATGTAATTTTTCACACTTGTCGGGTGAGCGCCGTCATTGCTGGGCAATGAGACGCTTTCCTACCTTTATGACTATATGATCAACTTGACTCTCAACCAGGGCCAGGGAGAGAAATCGTAGGCCTTGGTGACTCCCCTGTTTCTGGGCTCCTAATTCCCTCCCCACTTCCCTTTTAACTCTAATTCTAAATCATGCATTATGCTTTCTCCCCTTTCAAGATTAACAAATCAATTCAGCAAACAATTCACAGAATGGTCCCAGTAAAATGATGATGCCATTATAGGCATCTGGTTACAAATATCATCCAATTATATATGCAGCATGGGTCATTAATGTTAAGAACAGCATCACTGTACTATGTTGTTAGTTTGTGTGTGTCCTGGAGGTGATCTGACCATGACTATTAAAGAAACCAGACAAACCAAAGAACTTGAAGAAACCAAGTTTGCTTTAGTATTCCTTAATTTCTTCTTAATTTAACAGGAAAATATCCCATTAGTTATTTATAACACCATGCAGTCAATCACACTGATTTTTATTAATTCATGTGGGTGCCACTGGCTAGGCCAGCATTCATCTCTGAGGGCAGTGTGGGTCTGGAGTCATGTAAGCCAGACCAGGTAAGGCTGGCACATTTCCTTCCTTAAAGGACATTAGTGAACCAGATGTGTTTTTACGACAATCAACAATGGTTTTGTAGTCATTAGACTTTTTTTTAATTCCAGATTTTCATTGAATTCAAATTTCACCATCTGCTGTGGTGGGATTTGGGTCCCCAGAGCATTACCCTAGGTCTCTGGATTACTAATCCAGCGACAATATAACTACGCCATTGCCTCCCTAGGATTAATATGTTCTGCACATTGCACCATAAGGACAAAGTGACAGTAAATTCATACCTGGGGGAAAAGATTCAATGCTCGCAGCCCAGATAAACTGCACAAATCTTTTCAATTCTGTAGAAAATGTATAAGGCTTTCTCCTGCCTGGGTGCATGAGATTATTCAATATAATTATTTAAGAATTAGGAGATATAATTGGATTCTATTTTATCTGTAATCTCACAGGGTCGACAAATCAAAAGACTCCTGAGCAACCAAGTGAAATGATTGAACAACTTACGCCTTCACTGTCAGTGAGAAGGTGAATGGTTCACAGTTGCATCTGTGTTTTATTGATCAACACTTCTGAAGACTAAAGAGTGTTATTTTTCACTACAATACATTTTCAATATCTATACTGCATCACAGCTTTATCACAATATTTCAATACCTCAAAAAGCTCCTAAAAGTACCAAGATAGATGGGATAATAGATAAGTAAACAAAAGGAAAGATTGAAGTCAATAAAAAAGTAATTTGTGTATTATGTGCAATGTAATGCAAGTTACCAATTCACAAAGAGCCGATTATGCACTCCGGTTCTGGCAATTTCACCCCACAAATCTGACTCACAGTAAACTTCCATTTACAAAATAAACACAACTCCAGCCATGACTCCACCATGTGTTTGCAAGGTAATTATGGATGGCAAAGGCCATCTAGCCCAGCTCATCTCATCCACCCACATGGTATATGAACAAACTTATTAAGTGGAGTACATCATTTGGCCCCTGGAGCCTGCTCTGCCATTAGACAACATTGCCTACATTATACAAGTGACTGCAGCTCAAAAGTACTTAATTAGTTGTAAAGTGATTTGGGACATCATGAAAGCTGCTGTATAAATATCAGTTTTTTTCCCTTTCATTGTACCTGCATGCAGTAGGCAGAATGACTGTAGCAATATGAAATTGGAGGGCCCAATGATGAATGATTCTCTAAGGATAATTTATTGCAGAATAAGCAACTGATGTTAGGAAAGCAACAAAGAAATTAATACATTTACAAAACAATTCAACCTTGTAGCTAATACAACCTTACCATTCTGACTTCTCTGGTGCCAACCTACAATATACTATCTGCTACCTTTACACTAATGATATTATCCCCAGGATTTGTCAATCAGATATCTACCAGCAGCACAGGAAAAATGTAGATTGAAGCGTTGCTCTGAAAGTGTAAGGGACATGCCCGCTACTCGGGCCTCCTGTCAGTGCCCTCTGGCTGTGCCTCCAGGGTCAATGCAGGGGGTACTGCCAGGGGGGTTATCCTCCTCAATTGGATGGGATTCCCCATTGGTGGGGTTGCTGAGGTGGCCGGATATCGCCAAAATTTCAGACAATACAAGACTCACAAAGCCAGTGTCTTAGTTTAAAGGCGTAACTTTATTTTGACCAGCGGCTGCTAGGAGAAACCATAGTGGGTTGAGGCAGGTCCCAAGATAGAGTAGCTAGACATCTCCAATTAATTCTGATGTATGCAATTCAAAACAGATCAATTATAGGTTTTCTTATCAATTACTCCCGCCTTTCATTAGCTTTAAATCAATCATCTTCAATATTCATAAATCAACAATAATACCTGTCATATCCTTCAGCCAATCACATCTTACCCTCTGGCATAATGGCATTTCATTAGTCCTTAGAATCTGGAAGCTAACTCCTGCCTTGACTAACCCCACTTCCTATATCCCTGAGTAACCAGAGACGCTAGCCCAAAGTTCAAAGTGAACATTCCCATAAGTTCCCCCAAAGGTCACTGCCAAACCAGATTAACACGTGACTCCACATCTGGGCATGCATCCACCTTATCTGGACAGTGAATAAACCCTATTCATGAAGTCTGATTAAGTGTTTTAAATGTTCTAACCATTAGAAACTCTGTTGATAAAACCTTGCATATTCTCAAGGTTTGAATACTCCCTTAGAATATGGCTCTGTTTTAATGCCCTTTACCATGATGCTTTGCAGCAATCTGCCTTTGATTAAAGTGAACAATGATTCTTAAAAATGCATTAATACATTCAAAATATCAGCATATGTGCTTTTAAATCATAATCACTTGTTTAAGTCTCTTACTGCATGTCATATGTGTGTAAACTGCTTTCTTGTTAGCATATAAATTTGTTTCAAAGTCATTAAAGTCAGTGCTGGTAGTTCTGTCAGTGCCTTAATGTCAAATGGTTTAAAAAATCTTTATTAACCTATTCGGATTTCTCCCTTACATTCCCCTTCTGTGTCACAGCTTATCCATGAGGAGGCATGTGATGGGGGGATCCCATACTGAGTGTGGGGGTGTGCTCTCCTTATTTGATTGAGGGTCCCGATGTCCACAGGAGGAGGGGTGTCGTGGGAATGCATGTCCTTGGTGAGTCATCCCGATGCCCGTAACAGCGGGGGAGGGGGGGTCATATCCGTGGCTCATAGAATCATAGAAACCCTACAGCACAGAAAGAGGCCATTCGGCCCATCGAGTCTGCACCGACCACAATCCCACCCAGGCCCTACCCCCATATCCCTACATATTTACCCATTAATCCCTCTAACCTCCGCATCTCAGGACACTAAGGGGCAATTTGAGCATGGCCAATGAACCTAACCCGCACATCTTTGGACTGTGGGAGGAAACCGGAGCACCCGGAGGAAACCCACGCTGACACGAGGAGAATGTGCAAACTCCACACAGACAGTGACCCAAGCCGGGAATCGAACCCAGGACCCTGGAGCTGTGAAGCAGCAGTGCTAACCACTGTGCTACCGTGCTACCGTGCTGCCCTGCAAAGCTTTTCTTGCCTGATGCAACACTCTGTGCAATTTTGGAAAGATTGCACCCATGTATTTTGGTTTGTAAATTCATATTATATCTAGGGTGAACCTAGGGTGGATTAGGGGTTTGTAAAACCATTCTTTAAGCAATCTTTGAGTGACAAATAGGGATTCCATTCACAGACTTTGCAAGAGTAATAATTTGGCCTAAAGGGAGTCAGCATCATGTTTTGTACCACTCCCAGTTTTTTTAAATTTTCTTACATTTCTGACAAGAGGCCCAGGATTCTCAAGCCATGGGTGCATCAACACAGCGTGTCTACTTTCGGGCTTGCTGAAAATTTAGACTGTTGGTTTAAATTCAAGAGATCATTTTGAGAAATGGATAATATTTAATGTTGTGGTACAAAACCTTAAAAATGGCCCCCCACCCCCACCCTAACACACCCACCCCACCCACCTTCATCACATCCCCCGCACTCTCACCTCATCATCTCACCCCAACTCCCTGTGCCCCCAACTCACTAACTTCCACCCACCCTACAGCCCATTTCATTGGCCTGTCCTTCACCTCACCCTATCAACCCACCCCTCATCCCATCCCCTCACCCCATGACCCTCACCCCACCACCCTAACGTACCTGTACCTCACAACTCAAACCTTCTGACCATTCTTTCTTTCAACTAGCCCACTGCTCCCATAATGCAATGTACACTTAGGGTTACAGAGCAGTGGTGGGCACATGCGGCCATCAGGGTACTCAGTGCGGCCCATATGGCAGTTTGATGACGGAGAATAACATAGAATCCCTACTGTACAGAAGGCGGCCACTGGGCTATTGAGTCTGCACCGACTCTCCGACAGAGCATATTAGCCAGGCTCAATCCCCATAACCCCATATATTTACCTCACTAATCCCCCTAGTCTACACATCCTGGGACACTAAGAGGCAAATTAGCATGGCAATCCACCTCATCTGCTTACCTTTGGACTCTGGGAGGAAACCAGAGTACCCAGAGGAAACCCACGCAGACACGTGCAAACTCCACAAAGTCACCTGAGGCCAAAATTGAACCCGGATCCCTGGCGCTGTGAGGTAACAGTGCTAACCTCTGTGCCATCATGCTGCCCAAAAGAGATCAAAAGATGAGTAAGAAGGAACTGGGCAAATCATAGTTAATGAAATATTGTTTGTAAGGCATAAGGAAAGTGACACTTAGCTCAGGCACTTAAATAGAAAACTAGAAATATGTTATCTATTCTGTATTCTATGATATTAGTATTACTCCATCTTGAATACTGTGACCAGTTCTGGCCTCCTCAAGTAATGGCGCCTGTCAAGATGCTCATGAAGGTTCAGAGGAATCTTAACAGAATGAAATTAATCTCACAACACTTACTCACCAAGATAAGCTCAGAAAACAAATGATTTTGTTTTCCACCGTTGAAAAATAAACAGCAGCGTATTTAAAATGAGGAAGATTGAGTGGCCAGGTGATTTGAGTGCGATGGAGAGGGGATTATGGGCATCAGATGCTAAAATAGAAAACAACAAAGTAGGTTAGATGTCAGGAAATATTTCTGTCCCCCAATCCCTGGGAATAGATTACCAGACCAACATTAAGTACAAATTCGCTACAGGCTTTCAAAAGGACATGTTCCCGCGAGTGGAAAGTATCTAAAATTATAGGAGTTAAATGAGGGTCAAATTTAATTAGTGATATCAGTTACTGCTGTCTCCTGAAGCTTGTTGCATTGCCTTTGGGACTGAGAGAGGGATCTCCAAGAGATTTTTTCCCCTAAATTAGTCTAAAGTTCTTTCTCTTGTTTCTTTTAGCCTCTCTGAAGAAATTGCCAGAATGGGGGGTGGGTTGATGTTGCAAATAGGTAGCATTGTGTCTGCTTAGAACAAGCTGAATAGATCAGTTGGTCTTTTCTGATCCTTTCGCATGTTGAATTTTGGTGCGTTCCACAATCTGACAGCCTGTTCACACCCAGCATATGGGATCGCGTAAGAGGAGTGATAGTTTAGGACAAATTGCCAGAGGACAACCATCATACATTAATCCAGACTCCTCAAGAAGTTAGTCTTGAGGAGAGATCAGAAAAGTTAAAATAGAAATGAAAGAACTCTTTCAAGAACTTCCAAAATGTACTTATTTTCTTTGAACTCTGGTGAAAATTAATATTCTGTGCTTTTGTTTTCTAATTTATATTTTGTTCTACTGTGAAAGGTGTTTTTTTCCCATGAATGGACATTTCCAGTCGCATAAATTTGAACAGAGGATGCAAGAAACATTTAGGAGACCAGGCAGCATCTGTGGAGAGAAAATCAGAGTTAATGTGCAGAATTTTAGTTCCAGGGCCCTGATTCCATTGCATGGCTGAATTCCAGATCAAAGAAACCCAGACGTGGTCGGGCGGGAACCCGGAAAAGATTTTTGATCAGTTAAGAGGCTGGTTCTGTGAGCTCTACTGAATTAAGCACAGTGGGCTGGATACACAAGTGGGAGCCCCCAAGGTTCTGGGTGGCCGACAGCCCCATTGGGAGAGGTGGGCGGTGTAGGTAGGTGCGTGGATCCTGAGGGCACCTCAAGAAGGATGGTATAAGATATAGCATGGCCATAGCTGCCAAGCCAGTATTACACAGAGGTAACCATCCACAGGATGTGGTTGCTTCCCTCACAGCCCTACATATTAATTTCAATTGATGATGTGCCTTTGGCCTCCACCCCAGCCTGTCACCAGGAGGACACCACCACTCCATTCACAAGCTCCAATCACACTGGAGGGGTGACATTTGGGGGGGTGTATTTGCCATCCGTAAAATTCAGGTGCCATGTGAGGAGTGTCCTCAATTGGCACTTTAATTTTTCCCAATTTTCTACCCGCCACTATCAGGCAGGTAGCCATCGTGCCCCAGAAATTGCCTCCCTGAAATATTTATAGGATCAAGAGAAACCAGAGTGTACTGAAAATAGGCCAGAGATAGGAACACGCCAACAGACCAGCACACTGGCTGGGACTGAGAAATGACCAGTCTCCAAGCCTGCCTCCTCCTCAGGTTGAAAATTTAGCACAAAATGTTTCAGGTCAATGAACTGCATCACAACTTGTAACTGCTATTATGGTGATTGAAGTCATCAGCATGAGTCAGAGACTTAAGTGTCAGCTCATTATGCTTCAAGGGTGAAGGTAATTGCTCAAACAATTATTGATATAAGAACATAACAACTATGACGTATAGCAAAATTAAACAGCACTGACAGAAGGTAGTGAATGCAGCTGTGAAACAGCTTGGAAGCAGTGTCCAGTGATAAGTTGCTATGGGCATTTGTACAAACACAATATAAAGAAGCTATTAGATCTCTTTAATCCATACCTTAAAAATGGGATTTTTTCCATATTTGAAAGCAAAGAAACAGCTATAAGGCATAGTGTAATGTCCAGCAAAAGACATGTCATGTTTAAACATGGATCATGCTTGTATGGAAGCCTCTGGAATTTCCTATATTTATTTAAAATGGACACAGATGAACTGTTAAGATGGTTGCTAAGGGGGTCAGTTGAGCTTTGCAACCTAAACAGACTATTAAGCTGCTGGAAAGGAAAAAATTGACTCATAATGGGTGGAGGTCTTCCTCATAAACAGACATTTTTAAATAAGACTCCTTTATAGAATTCATCTGTGCCCTTGTTGAGACTTCTCCCAAAAGGCAAAATCAATGGACTCCCAGACTCTATGGCCCAGGTTTTTGTTCCCAGATGGATGCACAGAGACGGAAGAATTCCCACCCAGATGGTGGTGGTCTGCAGTTCTGATTTTAGGTCAGGCTGGATTTGAAGACAAAGCTGCTGCCCTTGGAACAAGTGTAAAAGCTGTCGGGTGCAGAGGCAGACTGCGTGGAAGACTCGCCTCTGTGCTCGGGCACTTAGTTGAATTGTATTTATAAAAAATTAAAACAAAGGAACAACTGTCCAGCCCTTTCCGCAGCCCCCACCCCAATCTCCCATGGCTAATCAAACCCCCGCGCCACAACATGCCCCTCTGCCTGATGATTTAACTGGCCAGCTGCCTGCATAAAACATGCACATGTGAACCCCAGCTTGACTCCAGTCCTACTGTCAGAGAGATGAAATGCCCTGTTCGAGAGTGGAACTAATGATTTTTGACCATTTTTGCCATAACGGGTGGCTTCTCTGACGTGGCAAAAATTTGGGTATATATCTTCAGCTTTGCAATGTAACTGTTAAAAGGATTCAGAAAACCCTGAGATTTCAAAACCAATAAGATTACTAAACTTAGAATAAGGACCATAATGTGCTTTATATCTATTTTACACAAAGGTACTACTTACATAGACACACACATAACTACTGTTATAGAAATTAAACATTTATTTTAGGTTGAAACAAGTATTTTTGAATGTATTGTACACCTTGGCCAAAATGCAAACTGCCCTGGAGCATAATGGGAAGAGAGTTAAAGCAGACAGGCCACATTCCTTGGAAACAATACGCCACAGAATACAATTATGATATCAGAAGAAAGTCATGAAGAGTACAAATTCTCATACTTTAGAAAATGATTTGAAGTATTTACAAAGTATATAAAGTATTCAATTCCTACTGATAACAAGGCAGAGCGAGACAGTGGGAACGTCACCTTTTCAACTCTGTGGCTTATGGTGAGAAAGCAACCTTTGAACCTTATGGATTCACGTAAGTGAGGTTGCTTAGTGGGTAGGAATATCCGGGTCCTGTAGGGCAATGAATTCCTAATTCTGCTAGAAGGTAGGATGCAATTGGTCAAGGTAAATAATGTGTACTAATGCGATTGGAGCATCCAGTCAGGATGATAGGATGGGCGGGAGAACTGAATTTTTGAAAATGTATAACTGTTTTGTCATTGCATTGTAAACTTCAAAAAGGAGTTGCCATGTCCAGCTGCCTTTCTCCCAGCACATGTTGGTCAATAATACATCTTTAACCAGCATACTGTCTTTTGCAAGTCTTTGTATTTAGCTGGGTCCAGCTCAATACTTAGCATCTGAGAGAAAACACCCACTTTAGGAACTAAGGAAAGCGGACAAGACCAGATATCCACATTTAAAGTGTGAAAAACCATCATTTATCTTCTATTGAGTATCAATGGCCATTGATCATGTGTCTGAAGCTGATTTTCTGATTCCAAAGTTATTTTATTCCATAACTCAGAAGAGAGCTGGGGCAATCTACAGAATTTATGCTGACAAGACAACAGTTGCAGAGAAGGCTGTGCCACCTTTGCCTTTCAAAAACTGAGAGGCTTTAAAGTATTTTAAAAGCCTCCCAGCCATATTGCAAAACTGTTAGTTCACCTATATAGATAGTAGTCCGCCTGACACAATAGCTACGTGTGCCTGGCTAACTAATGTGCTGAACAGTCTTCTCTTTGAAGTCAGCCTGTAGTTAATCTGGAAATCCGTTTCCAACTATCCCAATTTATTTGAAATACAATTCCAAAGAGGGATAGCTTCCTTCTTCACTGGATTCTGAAACACACATGAACTGTTAACTATTCTTTTGCTTTAATACTTGCAGAAATGCGCTATTTTCTTTCATTGTCTCTTTCCTGAGTGTGCAGTGTGTTATGAATGTAGCATTTAGATCTTTAAGGATGAGCGTGTGAATAAATAAACCTCTTTATTTAAACCCACAAAGGTCTGCTGCTGGTTCTCTTTGTATTGACTACACTAATGGGTGTTTCAGGGAAAGGAATGGGAGGTTTTTGTTATCTCTCCTCCCTTGTCTGTAGCAGCATAATAAAAGCTTCTGCACATGGGTCCATCAAAGCTTTGAATATCTCATGGCTGCAAAGTTACACTGGCTTTGAATTTCTGTGGAACTTTACCTGATTACCTGCTACAACTTCAGCAAAATATCCAGAAAATGTATTCTTTTTCAGTGGATCATCTGTCAAAGTCAAAACGAAAATGCAACCCCTTTATTTGAAGGTTAGTTTCTGTGTAAGCAGTAATTATTCTTTCTCTGGGAGACATCAAACGTTGCTGGCAGAATTGTTCTATGGATGATTCTCGGTCTATGCTAACTTGTTAGGTTGATTGGCCATGCTAAACTGACCCTAGTGTCAGGGGATTAGCAGGGTAAATATGTGGGGTTGCAGGGATAGGCCTGAGTGGGATTGTTGTCGGTGGAGGCTCGATAGGCCGAATGGCCTCCTTCTGCACTGTAGGTATTCTATGATTCTATTCTATGACTCAAAGTATTCCTAACCCAATGGCACATGTGTATTTTTGGGCAGGGTGGCATTGGATGGTGATTGAATACCAGTCAGAAAGGTTAGCTACAATCAATCAACTCAGCATGAAGTAGCAATAAAACTTGGAAATGTCTTGCTCCCTATCGTTCAGTTCCATACTGACCATCAGAGAAACTCAAGTCACGCTTCTTTAATATTCTTACGTCCAGCGAGTTTCAATACCTTCAGGAACACTCGCTGAGACGCAATTTGATGAAGGTATTCAAAATGATGAAGGGTCAAGACAGAACAGATGGGGAGAAACTGTTCCCACTCATGAAAGGCTCAAGAAAAAGAGGGCCCAGATTTAAAGCAATTGGCAAAAGCAGCAAAAGCAACATGGGGAAAGCTTTTTCACACACTGATTGGTTTAAGTCTGGAATGCACTGACTTGAGAGTGCGTTGGACGCAGGTTCAATCATAGCATTCAAAAGGGAATGGGACAAATTGCTGAAAATAAATAATTTGAAGAGTCATTGGGAGAAGACTGGAGAATGGCACAAAGTGAATTGTTAATTTGGAGAGCCAGAACAGACATGATGGGCTGAAGGGTCTCCTTCCGCGCTGTTAAAGTTCTATTATTCTGAACAAACATGTGTGATACATCATCGCAGAACAAAGTGACATTTTGGGTCATTAGTGTCTCTTGCCCACCACCAGCACCCACCAGCCACCCCCCAGCCCATCAGAAGATGATGAATTTTAGTGCCACTTTATGTTTTGAGGATATATTATAGGTTGAGACTTGACTTGCTCAGATATAAATGATCCGTGTCATAATGTGCAGAAGAGCAGGAAATGCTTCAGATGTTCTGGTCAATATTAATCCCTCAACTAATACCACCAGACAGTTATTTATCTCATTTGTGATTTGGGACCTTGTCACTGTGATTATCGATAAAACAACATCAACACCTGCAAAGTATTGGCTGTGAATCACTTTGGAACATCTTGAGGACATGCAAGCCACTACAGAAGTAATTTTATTTCTTCCAGTACACATCTGCCAGAGTCAATGCAATGATGACATATATTTACATCCCAGTTTAAAACACAAAGTGCTAATTTGGTTTTGTGTTGAACCAGGTGACAGGTTTGGTTTTGCATTAAGATGTATTACCATATAGCTCCACATGAGGGTACTGCTGTGTTCCAATATCTATTCCTCACAATGACTTGCATATCTGTGGCAGGCTCTCTGGAAAGGCGATGAGCTGAGGCCATGCATTTCAAAAGAGATAGGGAGGGAGTTAGAATCCAAAGGCCAGTCAAAGCTGTATTATTATTATTTGCCTGACTTTCAATGGTTCAAAGATCAGATTTTTGCAAAGATTAGAGAAGAAGCCACCTCAGTCCGGGACCAGGAGGCTAAAGCAGAAAAAATGGAACACAAATAAAATGATCTTCTGTACAATTGTTGTGAGTTTGCTTAACTCCCCACTTCACATCTGTGAAGAATATCCAGATAAATACTGTTTAAACAGCTGCAATTGATGGTAATTTGAAATAGGCCAGCCCAGCCCCTACTGGGTCTTTATCTCCATATGCCACAGACTGTCATTTGATACAGTCTGACCTACGTCCTGCTTTTGAGGTCAAG
Source organism: Mustelus asterias (assembly GCF_964213995.1). Taxonomy (NCBI): domain Eukaryota; kingdom Metazoa; phylum Chordata; class Chondrichthyes; order Carcharhiniformes; family Triakidae; genus Mustelus; species Mustelus asterias. The sequence goes on from NC_135803.1 coordinate 50,535,477, forward strand.
GTGCTGTGTAAACAGGGTGCAGGATTACATTTCTGAAGTGAATTCCATCTGCCACATTGACAGGGTAAAGGTTAGAAGTGCGGCTGTACTGAAAGGGCTTGCTGTTCGGGCTGCTGTTTGTTTCTGTTAAACTAGGAGCCTGCTGGTGCCAGAAACTGCGTACAAACCACTAGGGTATTGCAGGACGCAGGCTTCACTGCTCGATGCTCTTTTTATTTTGGAGGTGATGCAGTAAAAATAACAGCAGACAGGAAGTTCCTGTATTAAAGGACTTATTGCGCTGAATCCTTTCTTTATACATATGGTTACATATCTTCAATCTAGGAGACAATTTGTGTCTTGGTCTGCGTCTGCCTGTCTTGTGCAGTCTAACAGACCTTTCTATTTGACATTCTTTTCACCTCAATGGTCCAATGTATCGCAGTGACAGGGCATTAGATCCCAGAATCAGAGCGCCCACAGGTGGGAATGGGGATGGAAAGGGAAGTCAGACTTAATTTCTTACAGTGACAATAGCACCATGGTTCCTCCACTTGACATGGTGCTGGGCCTTGATCTTTCTCTCTCCAGCCTTTTTGCAGGATGCCACATTCGGTCATGAATGGTGATAGAGAGTTAAACAACACATCAGAGGTGTAGGCTCCACAAATATCCCCATCCTCAAAGACCTGTGAGTCTCAATGCGTCAGCAAAAAAGATCAGCCTGAAGTTTTGCTACAATCTACGGCCAAAAGTACAAAGTGGATGATCTATCTTAGCCTCCTCCAGAGGTCCCCAGCATTGCAAATGCTAGTCTTTAGCGAATTCGATTCATTCCATGTAATATCAAGAAATGGCTTCAGGCATTGGATACTGCTGAGGCTATGAGCCCCGAAAATATTCCCACAATATTACCGATGACGTGCTCCAAAACTTGCCATGCCCCTAGCCAAGCTGTTCCAGTCCAATTACAACACTAGCATCTACCCAGCAATGTGGAAAATTGCCCAGTTATGTCCTGTACACAAAAAGCAGGACAAGTCCAAGCTGGCCAATTACTGCCCATCAGCCCATCTTGATCGTGAGTAAAGTAATCAAAGGGGTCTTCAAAAGTAGTATCAAGTGGCGCTTGCTTAGCAACAACCTGTTTATTGATGTTCACTTTGGATCCCAACAGACTAACTCAGCTCCCGACCTTATTGCAATATTGGTTCAATCATGGACAGAAGAACTGAAGTCTGGAGGTGAGGTGAGAGTGCCTCGACATCAGGGCCACATCTGAGCAAGTGTGGAATTGTGGAGCCCTAGCAAAACTGCAGTCAATGGGAATCAAGGGGAAGCTCGCTGGTTAGAGACATACCTGACACAAAGGATAATGTTTGTGGTGGTTGGAGCTCAATCAACTCAGCTCCAATGACATCACTGCAGGAGTTCCGCAGGATAGTGTCCTAGTCCTAAACATCTTCGGCTGATTCGCCAATGACCTTCCTTCCAGCATGAGGTCAGAAGTGGTAATGTTTGCTGATGACTACACAATGTTCAGCACCATTCGTGATCCCTCAGATACTGAAGTAATCCATGTACAAATGCAACATGACCTGGACAATATCCAGTCTTGGGCTGACAAGTGGCAAGTAACATTCGCTCCACAAAGTGCTAGGCAATGACCATCTCCAACAGGAGAGAATCTAACCTTTTCCCCATGACAATCAATGGAATTACCATCTCTGAATTCCCCACTATTAATATTTTGGGGGTTACTATTGACCAGAAACTGAACTGGACTAGTCATATAAATACTGTGGCTATAAGAGCATGTCAGAGGCTAGGAATCCTGTAGTTCATAACTCACCTCTTGACTCTCCAAAGCCTGTCCAGCATACAAATAAGGTGTGTGATGGAATACTCTCCACTTGCCTTGAGAACTGTTCCAACAACACTCAAGAAATTCCACACTATACAGGACAAACAGCCTGCTTGATTGGTATCCCTTCCTCAAACATGCACTCCTTCCACCACTGATGCATAATAGGAGCAGTGTGTACCATCTGCAAGAACACACCAATGCTCTTTAGACAGCACCTTCCAAACCACAACCACAATCATTAGAAAGACAAAGACAGCAAATGCATGAGAAAACCATCACATGGAAAGAAGAAGCCACTCACCTTCCTCACTTGGAAATATAATTATTTCACCGATGCTGTGTCAAAGTCCCAGAACACCCCCATAACAGCACTGTGGGTATACCGACACCACATGGAACTCGGCGGTCAAGAAGGCAGCTTACCACCACTTTCTCAAGGGCAATTATGGATGGGCAATAAATGCTGGCCTAGCTAGCGAAGCCCACATCCTGTGAATGAATAAAAGAAATTCAAAAGAGGGGCCTTAAAATGCTGCAGGAATCCAAAGGAGCTGGTGGGAGAGTCGAGCAGTATAATGCTCACATTATTTTGTAATCCTCCTTCAGTACCCTGCAAACTGTAAGCATATTTAGCACTACACCTGTGTGTGTGCATAACACAGTAAGAGTTTTAACAACACCAGGTTAAAGTCCAACAGGTTTATTTGGTAGCAAATGCCATTAGCTTTCGGAGCGCTGCTCCTTCGTCAGATGGAGTGGAAATCTGCTCTCAAACAGGGCATACAGAGACACAAAATCAAGTTACAGAATACTGATTAGAATGCGAATCTTTACAGCTGATCAGGTCTTAAAGGTACAGACAATGTGAGTGGAGGGAGCATTAGGCACAGGTTAAAGAAATGTGCATTGTCTCCAGACAGGACAGCCAGTGAGTTTCTGCAAGTCCAGGAGGCAAGCTGTGGGGGTTACCGATAGTGTGACATGAACCCAAGACATGGCCTAAACCGAGATCTTGGGTTCATGTCACACTATCGGTAACCCACACAGCTTGCCTCCTGGACTTGCAGAATTTCACTGGCTGTCCTGTCTGGAGACAATACACATTTCTTTAACCTGTGCCGAATGTTCCCTCCACTCACATTGTCTGTATCTTTAAGACCTGATTAGCTGTAAAGATTCGCATTCTAAACAGTATTCTGTAACTTGATTTTGTGTCTCTGTGCCCTGTTTGAGAGCAGATATCCATTCCATCTGACGAAGGAGCAGCGCTCCGAAAGCTAATGGCATTTGCTACCAAATAAACCTGTTGGACTTTAACCTGGTGTTGTTAAAACTCTTACTGTGTTTACCTCAGGCCAACGCCGGCATCTCCACATCATGTGTGCATAACACCAGAGACATTTTAACATAAAGGACTCTGTGGGCTTGTTTCTTAAAAGTTTATTTTTATTCGTATCACAAGTAGGCTTACATTAACACTGCAATGAAGGCACTGTGAAAATCCCCTAGTCACCACATTCCGGCGCCTGTTCAGGTACACTGAGGGAGAATTTGGCATGGCCATTGCACCTAACCAGCTCGTCTTTCGGACTGTGGGAGGAAACCAGAGCACCCGGAGGAAACCCACGCAGACACAGGGAGAACGTGCAGACTCCACACAGACAGTGACCCAAGCCGGGAATCGAACCCAAGTCCCTGGTGCTTGAGGCAGCAGTGCTAACCACTGTGCCACCGTGGATTTGGGCATAGGTTTGGGAAGTGTTGACGGTGGGTGTTGTAAAAGTGGCCAAATAATCAAAATACTCCTGCCGATTTCCACAGTTAACTGCCATGCATTAGGTTGTTTGGGTGTGTAGCGGGCTCCCTCTTTTTAACTCCACTGGGCTTATTTTAGGTTTGGTTCTCCGTTACCCAAACCCCACCAATGCCCGAGTGATTCTTTCTCTCGCCGATGGAACAACGGCCACCTTGCGCCTACTTCACTAGAGTAGCACCCCCAAGAGAGAGAAAAGGAAACTGCTGCCTATCCACTACCTGGCAGCCTTTCCTGAGTGGGCGGGTTTGAATCGCACAGAGTACCCTCGGTTCTCGACTCCGGAATTATGGGAAGGGATATTAAAATGTGACCCGACCAGAGATAGCTGATGAGAAAATGAAAGAGCAAGATGGGCTCCAATCGAGTTCAAATCATATATCTTTTATTAAACACCAAAATTAAACCTCATCAACACCAGAAAACAACATATAGGTATCTTATACTCTATAACTATGACTATGGGAACAAAACTAAACGGGCACAACGTAAATTCTAACTTTAAACAGTGTTAGCAATATCTTATACTATGAAAAGGTTCATGCAACCACCATTCCCACAAAAGCCTCCACTGCTATGTTACCCTCGGGAACTTCACGAATTACTAAGAAATACTCAGTTGAGCCGACCTTGACCTTCTGGGTTGGCTGTGTGCTGGAAAACTGCTGTCTGCAACGCGGTCCAGGAGGGTGAGAGAGTTGCCATGCGGGTCCGAAGAGAAAGAGAGAGAACGGCTGCGAAGCCACACTTTTTAAAGTTCAGATTTCAAAAGTCCCGTGACCTCCGCCCCCACCGGCAATTGCAAGAACAATGGTCCTGGATCACTATCAGCCTCAGTGATAGCACAGCCTATTGAAATCACATACGGCTGAGACTGCCTTGCCCAGTATGAATGGCCCATCGATGTTCCTAATGACTTTACCGGGGCTTACAGATTGCTTTCCCATCATGGAGATGGGTTTCTCCTTACTGCTGGATAGCCCCATTATCGTGTCTATTGTATCTTATCCAGGTACATTGTGGTTGGTATCGATCTTCCAATCTCGATGCGGGTCTGGTCTGGTGACGTCATCTGCTCCCTTTGTGATTCAGTTAATCTAATCAGCAGCCTGTCTGGACCCTGACTGTTTGTGAGTTCGACTGGAGGCACCCTTTCTGCACACAGGCAGGGCTGAGCCTGCTGGGAGAAAACAGCCAGTTTCTGCAGCCAAACGTGGCCACTTCTACCATTTAAATGGCCAATGTACGTTTTACAGTCCTTATATGCGTTGGTGTTGCCTGAAAAACTTACAGGTGGGATGGCTTACCTATGAATAATCAACAACAATAACTTATATTTTATAGAGCTTTTAACATGAAACATTTCTACATGCTTCACAGGAAGTTATAGAAAAAATCAAGTTAAAATGACATTTGGCACTAAGCCACCTAAGGAGGTATTAGGGCAGATGAGCAAAGGCAATTCATCATAGATGTATGTATTAGGTGGAGCCTTAAAGGAGCAAAAAGTGATGGAGAGAGTCAGGGCAATGTATGGAGGGTATTCCAGAGTTTACAGTTGATAAGGTGCTGCCAGAAAATGATGGAACATTTAAAATTGTGGCTGCAGAAGAGGTCAGAATTAAAGCAGTGAAGATATCTCAGAGGGTTGTGTGGCTGGAAGAAATTACAGAGATCAGGAGGGGCAAGATGGTGGAGAGAATTGAAAACTGGGATGAGAATTTTTACATTGAGGCATCCCTTGGTCAAGAGCCAATGGAGGTCATTGAGCACAGTGAAGATAGTTAAACTGTACTTTCTTTGAGTTAGAACACAGGCAGCATCTCTGGTATACAAAGGGTAGTTACATAGGGTAGAACATGGGAGGCCCACATTGGAAGTCAAAGTAACAAATGAAGGTTGAAGCAATGAATGCTACAAAAAAAGAATCAGCTGCCTGGATATGTTTGAGCACCAGTGCCTCAGGGGCTCATGTTTCATAGTGGCAGACCTCTGCATCGTGCTGGAAGAAGACATGCTGCCCATGGGAGGTTTGAAAATGGCTGTCAAAGTCATGACACAGACCTGACTCATAACTCTGTTTCACTTTCTGCACAGATGCTGTCTGACTTGCTGACTATTTCCAGCATTTTCAGTTTTATTTCAGATTTTCAGCATTTGGAGTATTTTTGCTTTTGTACTAGCATCATTAAGCATCTTCCTGCATTGCATCCAGGAGCCTGGAATTTGGGTTGTGAGGCTGACATCCTTCGCAACCTCTCGTCATGCTTTTTGATCTTTATGGGAGGTTGGTTTCTCCCCCTGTATTTCACAGTACCCAGCAACATAGTTAGGGAGGTATAATTGAAAGGCATCTCAGCCCCTACATGTCTGGATACCAGTCATTAACACCCTCTTCTTGCTTTGCACCCCAACACCTCCAAATTACATGGTTGCATTGCTCCTTCGGATGCCAAAGTTGAGGTTATGTTATGGATGTCTGACTGCCACTCATTGAACATCAAATCCAAAAGTAAAAGGATAATGAGATGGTTGAATTAAAAGGCCACAGACAGAGGTGTTTATAATATTTCCACGTGATATTGGATCCACGACTCCCCCACCCCCCAAACCCCACCAATCTCCCACCCCACCACAGCCCCTGATCTTGTAACACATCTCTCAGATAAGATGGAAGCCTACAGGGACAATTGTGCAGCGGATTGGGAGACTCAAGCGGAGGCTGTTTAGTGGGCTTTCCGCTGGGCGCCACAGCCTCTGCGAGTCTCTGGGCGCTGGATTTCCGATACTGTCAGCTCCCACGCCAGACGTTGGTGCAGAACTGTATAAATTATGCTAATGAGAATTGGCATCCCATTAGCGGACCTGGGACTGGTCTGTTCAGGCGCAGTAGCCTCTCCTCCACCCATAGCCCCTGGGGGCGAAAGGTGAGGATTGGGGTCCCGCTGCCGCTGTACACTTGGCGGTGACAGAGGGAGGGAGGCTGGACATTGGGGTGGGGGTGTGGAGGCTCGGCTTACCAGGGGGGAGGGGGGTATAATAACATTCTAAAAGGAGGATCAGACTAGAGAACGATCACTTCTAATGATTTATGCACTGAAATTGACTTTGGATACATCAATGAATACAGACAGGATAACATATAACCATGAATAAATTACATCTTATATTTATGATGCCTGATCTAAAAGCAAATATCATTTCTGGGCTGCTAAGCCAGATATATTTGTTTTGAATTTTCTGTGATGCCACTAACGCACGAATTACAAGGAGTATAAGAACTCTTTTCAATTATTATCTGTGAATCTCTACTGAGAAAATTAATCAAATTTCTCACAAAATTAAAGCTATGATATTTCTTTTTCAATGCACGGTGAATTTTATCAATAAATAGTAATCTACCAGTCCCTATAAATCTGATGATTTAAATGTGCATCTCTCAATGAACAATTGCATCAATAGAATTCATTTATAATAGAAGTGTTTTGAAATTAAATATGTACAGAATGTCAAAAAACACGAGAACAATGCTTTAACATTACAGCTGTGGCATTAGTGCAAAGCAATCTTATCTTCTGCCAACACTGCCATTATTTGGGGCTGGACTGGTTAAACCAGAGGCATGAGTTAATATTTCAGGGACTTGGATTCAAATCCCACCATGGCAATCAGAAAATAATCCTAAATTTGCCTTTAATTAGTTTGACTTAATCCCTTTGTACAATTTTTGCAAGTTAAATTATAGTAATTTACTGGGTAATTTTTCCATATCAAACCTCTCCAAGATTTCCTCAATAACTCTCTTTCTTTCAAGGTTGAAAAGCCCAGTGGCTGAATTTAATGCAGAGGGTGGAGTCAAAGCCCTTGGAGCGAATGGCTCACCCTGTCATCATTAACAGCCATCAGTCTGCTTGAGACATCAAATTGCTTGAGACAGGACTTTAGGCTCAATCAGAGAGGAAGACTCGTCTCTGAGATTTACTGACCAATCAAATGGTTGATATTTGTCTTGTCCTAACAGCACCACTGGGAGCAGTGGCCACTGCTGGAACTGCATGCACTTCCAAAGAAGACATGCCAATGGAGCCTAGACTTCTGGTTTCACACAGGACTAGGGGAAGGGGATAGGGAGAATACTTTGGGTGCGAAGTGGAGGGGATCTTTTGAACACAGGTTGCTAGAATGCATGAGAATCATAGAATAGAATCATAGAATCCCTACAGTGCAGGAGGAGACCATTCGGCCCATTGAGCCTGCACCGACAACAGCCCACCCAGGCCCTATCCCCATAATTCCACATAGTTACGCTGTTAATCCTTCTGACACTAAGGGAGAATTTAGCATGGCCAATCAGCCTAACCTGCACATCTTTGAACTGTGGGAGGAAACCGGAGCACCTGGAGGAAACCCGCGCAGTCACAGGGAAAAAGTACAAACTCCACTCAGACAGTTACCCGAGGCCAGAATTGTACCTGCGTCCCTGGCACTGTGAGGCCGCAGTGCTAACCACTGTGCCATTATGCCGCCCAGAGCTGGGTGAGGGAGAACCACATGCCCTCCTCACCCAGCCCGGCCACAAGCCTGCTAGGTTTCAGCTAGCAGCCTGGACATTGGCCTGGGCCTCCCTTGTAACGGGAAAAATTCCAGTAACAGCAAGAAGACGTCTTTAAGTGGTCACTAATTGGCCACTTAAGGTCCTCAATTGGTCCATGGTCAAGAGGGCAACCCATGACTCTCTCAATGAAGGCTAAATTGCCATAGGGCAGGGGGTACGGGTAGGCAACAGGTACAACACCACTGTCATGTCAACTAATTTTACTCCCCCCTTTCCTTTCACTTCAAAGGGTTGTAAATTCAGCCCTGGTATTTCCTTGTAACTTAGAATTTTGACACTAGGGAGCAGCCTTGAGTTCTCTCCACTGTCTTCACTGCCTGAAAGTTTCAGTTGTGTCTCAGTGACCAGGCAGGAGGTAACTTAACAGTCAAACAATTTTGACAATAATCAAAAGAGAAAATGCTGGAAAATCTCAGCAGGTCTGGCAGCATCTGTAAGGAGGGAAAAGAGCTGACGTTTCAAGGTCAGATGACCTTTTGTTAAAGCCTGGCTTGGCCACAAGCCTGCTAGGTTTCAGCTAGCAGCCTGGACACTTGAGCTTTGCCAAAGGGTCATCTGGACTCGAAACGTCAGCTCTTTTCTCTCCTTACAGATGCTGCCAGACCTGCTGAGATTTTCCAGCATTTTCTCTTTTGGTTTCAGATTCCAGCATTCACAGTAATGTGCTTTTAATTTTGATAATAAGTAGGATCTGGAGCTTAAAGCTCTGCACAGATTCAGGATGGATGTGATTATACGCAAGGTGCTAGAAACACCCAGCAAGTTGGGCAGCAACTACAGACAGAGAAAGGTAGGATTTTGCATGTCAGGTCGATGACCTTTAGGAGATGTTACAAATCCAATCTTAGAATGAGGAACAAAGCTCAATGGAGCGTCACGGTGGCACTGCTACTTCACAGTGCCAGGGACGTGGGTTCAATTCCCGGCCTGTGTGGAGTTTGCACATTCTCCTCGTGTCTGTGTGGGTTTCATTCGGGTACTCCAGTTTCCTCCAAAGTCCAAAGATGTGTGGGTTAGGTTGATTGGCCATGGTAAATTGCCCCTTGGTGTCAGGGGGACTAGCTGGGTGAATGTGTGGGGCTATGGGGATAGGGGCTGGGTGGGATTGTGATAGGTGCAGACTCAATGGGCCGAATGGCCTCCTTCTGCACTGCAGGGATTCTATGATTCCATGAAAATGCTACGGCAAGAAAAAGAATCTTCGATTGAGTGGAAGAGTGAAGATGATTAAATGACAGAAGTGATAACAGTGCAAGATATGAAACAGAATATTTGCATAGGTCAATGCAGAATTTCAGATAATTTCTTTAAATTCTAATTTATTTATTTCCTTAATAAATTTATACAAGCCTGTACCAGTCACCACTTGCACAAGTTCCCTGTCAGAATTAAGAGTTAGTGGCAATTACTGTTTGGAGAGTAAAACCTGAAAGTTCAACATTACATGATAAATTGAGGCATCATGTTGAAGTTTCAGCTATAGTAGGCCATGACATTCAGGAAGCAACAGATCGTTATCCTACTGTGTCACTGAGATGAGTAATTTAATTTACATTCACAGTTGCATGGAGAGGGACAAGAGGTAACACTTTTTCATTTGTTAGCATTGCTATGAAGGAAATTATATTTTAAATGATAGAAATTTAATCAGTTCGGTGTTGAGTACTTGGAAGAAGCTTATTATTCAGGAGACGGAGGTTGAACATGTGAAAAATACTTTAAAAAATCAAAGTCAAAGCTTTCTGAAAGATGTTTGCTCACTATTAAAATCTTCATATAGTTGGTTGTAATGTTACATTAAAAAACAGAATTAAGAAAGCCGATAACAAAGCTTCAAGCTCTTCTAACCTATTCAGGTCAAAAATGACATTATGATTCCACAACAACATAAAAGTCAATGCTTTGGATTTGTAGATTCCATGAGGCTTTTCTGCCTCTTTAATGTCCGGCCATCGCATCTGGTGCAGCATCAGCTGTCCTATTGCAGCATCACCAAGAGGAAGTCTAGGACCCAGGCAGTAGGAGGTTGGAAAGGTGGAAGGACTCCTGACAATAGCTCATTATGAATCCAAACTGAATGATGTTCCCTTCAAAATTTAGTTGTTGTGCATGGCCCAGTTTTTTACTGGCCTGTTTTCTTTTAGTGCAGTCCCTTCACAGTTTTGTGAAACCACGCACGTGCTTTATTTCTCACAGAACAAGGCCTGCAATGTATCTTTTAGGTTACTGCGTGGCTCTGCATCCCTGCAGCTTAGCAGAAACATAGACATTGACCTTCCCCTGTCTCAGGGCATTTCCCCACTGGAGCACCGCAGCTGGAAGAGAAATGTTGGCCATTGTCTCTTTTCACTGGTGCTGCTTGTTCTCCTCTAATCACCCATAGAGGCCATTACTTCATATGCGAGTGTTGACAATAAGTGCTGACAGGCTATCCAAATGTGAAGGACAGCACAACTTAATCCTCAGAAGGTACTCACACAACGCAGTTGGATCACGGGTCATTGTTTTGCAAACAGGAATGGAAACACTGATAAACTATTCCCACTCCCCGGTTGCCAGAGGAACTCAGACTGGGAATAGCATCCTGATATTCTGACTCAGCACAGTTTGAGAAGTAAACTTGTGTCTTTACAATCTTCATGGCTCAGAGATACAAACTTTAGCTGTTTCTACATGCACTGTATGTTGAACATTGCTGAAGCATGAATCTTGAGATAGGACTCGCTATAGGGACACACATCTTCAATAGGCCTTCCCAGCTTTTCAGCTTAGTGGTCCTGGTAGTTTACATTTGTCTGGAACATGCTTCAAAAACCGAATGACACTTGGACAATATAAAGGTACGGTCTACCTCTGAGCACTCAGACAGTTCAGACCCAGAATTATAATTGGATAATTAGCTAAAATATCAGGGGGAAAGAAATCATGGAATAATACAGCTTGGGTGGAGGTTGGGTCTTTGGTAAAGCTGGTCCCACTCCCCTGCAATAAAATTCCCCACCTGCAGGATCATGTTGGGAAGCTGATCCAACCCTCTGTAATTTTACCAGCTCCCCGCTGCGATCCCACCTCCCAGCAGCCAGGAACATTCTCCCCACTGTAGCTTCAAGAATAGGTCAGAGGCTGGGAATTCTATGAAGATCTACTAATCTCCTAACTCCTCAAAGTCTGTCCACCTTCTAGAAGGCACATTTGTGCCCCAGAAGTGGGAGCACATTTACAATGAAACACGCAGTGCCGTGACACAAGGCTCCAAACGGCAGGCGGAAGGGACAAAATGCAGGATAGGCCTCACACTTGAAATGTAGTTTAATAAACCAAACACAAAACTCAAAGGGGTGTGTGTGTGTGCGCATGTGCATGTGCGTGTGTGCGTATGTGCATGTGCGTGTGTGCGTATGTGGGTACGTGTGTGTGTGTGTGCATGTGTGTGTGTGCATATGTGTGTATCTTTCTCTCACTGTTTGGAGTGGGATGTTGTGAACATTCCTGTCCCAGGTTTGGCCTGTGAAAAATAAACTAACCTTCTGAGTTAATCCTAACTCATGTTTGTTTTGGATTATCAGTAAATTGGATCACAAAAGCTGAGGGATTGGGAAAACATGCTACAGCCTTTTAAAAAAAAATCTCATTAAAAACACCTTTATTTCTGGACAGATGGTAAAAGGAAAGTAGTGAAGTTTTTCGGTATCTCTCCTGTCTGAAACAGAAATTGGGAGCTCAGGTTGGAATAGAACCTTTCAAGCCAAAAGTTGATCAAACAAGGTAAGACATGAGCTCAATCTTATATGAAAAGAAATAACTGAAGACAAGAGGGAAAAATTTAGTGGCTGGAACGATTTTTTAAAACACAAGAAAATTACCGCAGCAAATTTCTTTCATCTAACACTAAGAAAATGGCAACTGTCGGTGCGCAGATACGAGTAAGGTAAGGAGTCTTAAATGGTGAAACATTGACATCCCTAAGCACAGAACAACTGAAAGCTGTAGTGAGGGAGGTACATTTGAAACTAGCCAGTAAGGTGAAAAGAAGTGAAGTGATCCAGTTATTGACCCAGCACTTGGACCTTACTTACCAAACAGAGCAGGTAGATAAGGAGCTCAACACTGACTCTGAATCCCTTCCCCTTGTTAAATTCACATCGAAAAAGCCCAAATCCAGCTAGAATTTCAGGAAAGTGAGAGAAAAAAGAGGCTTAGGAAAGAGAAAGAGAGAAGCTAAAGAGAGAGAAAGGAAGAAAGAAGAATTTCAGCTCTGAAAAATAGAAATTGAGTTCACAGAAAGGGAGAGAGAGAACAGAGAGCTGGGAGCTGCGAGGAAAACCTGTCTCTACACTATCGCCCTCCCATGGAACCATTCTCTTAGCCCCTTAAATAGGTTAGATTCTTCCCAAATTTGAAGAGAATGATATGGAAACCACTTTTTGCCACTTCTGGGGAAGTAGCAAGACAGTTAAAGTCATCAGATTTTTGACATTTTTAATTCAAGGACAGCTGTCAGGGAGAGCTCGTGACGTCTATTCCATGCTGACTCCTGATGTGTCCACTAATTATGGACAGACGAGGGCTGCTATTCTCAGTGCCTATGAGTTAATCCTGGAGACATATCACCAGTCCAAAGATGTGCGGATTAGGTTGATTGGCCATGCTAAAATTGCCCCTTAGTGTCCTGGGATACGTAGATTAGAGGGATTAGCGGGTAAAATATGTAGGGATCGGAGTCTGGGTGGGATTGTGGTCAGTGCAGACTCGATGGGCCAAATGGCCTCTTCCTGCACTGTAGGGTTTCTATGATTTCTATGACCAGCAATTCCAGAACACCCAGAAGAAGCCCACACAAACATCAAGTTCCAAAGGCTGAGGCAAATTTCATTTGACAAGTGGGTCTGCTCTTTAAAAATCAAGCAAACCAACAATAACAAAGAACAAAGAAAATTACAGCACAGGAACAGGCCCTTCAGCCCTCCAAGGCTGCATCGACCAAGCTGCCCGACTGAACTAAAACCTCCTACCCTTCCAGGGCCATATCCCTCTATTCCCATCCTTTTCATGTATTTGTCAAGATGCCCCTTAAAAGTCACTGCTGCCACTACCTCCCCCAGCAGCGGGTTCTAGGCACCCAACATCCACTGTGTAAAACATTTGCCTCGTACATCTCCTTTAAACCATGCCCCTTGCACCTTAAACCTATGCCCCCTAGTAATTGACTCTTCCACCCTGGGAAAAAGCTTCTGACTATCCACTCTGTCCATGCCCCTCATAATCTTGTAGACTTCTATCAGGTCATCCCTCAACCTCCATCATTCCAGTGATAACAAACCAAGTTTCTCCTCATAGCTAATGCCCTCCTGATAAATCTTTCCTGTACCCCCTCCAAAGCCTTCTGATAGTGTGGCGACCAGAATTGAACACTGTATTCCAAGTGCAGCCTAACTAAGGTTCTTTAAAGCTGCAACATGACTTGCCAATTTTTAAACTCAGTGCCTCAGCTGATGAAGGCAAGCATGCCGTATATCTTCTTGACTACCTTCTCCACCTGCATTGCCACTTTCAGTGACCTGTGTAGCTGTATACCCAGATCCCTTTGCCTATCAATACTCTTAAGAGTTCTGCCATTTACTGTATATTTCCTACCTGTATTAGACCTTCCAAAATGTATTACTTCACATTTGTCCGGATTAAACTCCATCTGCCATCTCTCCGCCCAAGTCTCCAACTGATCTATATCCTGCTGTATCCTCTGATCGTTCTCATTGCTATCCGCAAATCCACCAACCTACGTGTCGTCTGCAAACTTACTAATCAAACCAGTTACATTTTCCTCCAAATCATTTGCATATATTACAAACAGCAAAGGTCCCGACACTGATCCCTGAGGAACGCCACTTGTCACAGCCCTCCACTCAGACATGCACCCTTCTACTGCTACCCTCTGTCTTCTATGACCGAGCCACTTCTGTATCCACCTTGCCAGCTTACCTCTGACCCCATGCGACTTCACCTTCTGCACCAATCTGCCATGCGGGACCTTGTCAAAGGTCTTACTGAAGTCCACGTAGACAACATCCACTGCCCTACCCTCATCAATCATCTTCTTCACTTCCTCGAAAAACCCGATCAAGATAATGAGACATGACCTCCCCTTCACAAAACCATGTTGCATCTCAGTAATACACCCACTTTTTTCCAAGTGGGAGTATATTCTTTCTCTAAGAATCCTCTCCAATAATTTCCCTACCGCTGATGTAAGGCTCACTGTCCTGTAATTACCTGGATTATTCTTGCTACTTTTCTTAAACAAAGGAACAACATTGGCTATTCTCCAATCCCCCGGGACCACCCCTGTAGCCAGTGAGGATACAAAGATTTCTATCAAAGCCCCAGCAATTTCCTCCCCTGCCTCTCAGTATTCTGAGGTATATCCCATCAGGCCTTGCGGACTTGTCTACCTTAATGTTTCTCAAGAACACCAATACCTCCTCCTTTTTGATCTCAACATGACTCAAACTATCTACACACCCTTTCCCAGACTCATCATCCACCAAGTCCTTCTCTTTGGTGAGTACTAACGCAAAGTACTCATTTAATACCTCACCCATTTCCTCTGGATCCACGCACAGATTCCCTCCCCTGTCCTTGAGTGGGCTAACCCTCTCCCTGGCTACCCTCTTGCTCTTTATATATGTATGAAAAGCCTTGGGATTTTCCTTAATCCTGCAGGCCAATGATTTTTTCTGACCCTTTTTGGCCCTCCTTATCCCTTGCTTAAGTTTCTTTCTACTTTCCTTGTATTCCACACTTGCTTCATGTGTTCCCAGCCTCCTAGCCTTGACAAATGCTTCCTTTTTCTCTTTGACTAGGCTCACAATATTTCTCGTTATCCAAGGTTCCCAAAACTTACCATACTTACCCTCATCCTTAAAGGAATGTGCTGGTCCTGAATCCCTATCAACTTATACTTGAAAGCCTCCCACATGCCAGATGTTGATTTGCCCTCAAACATCTGCCCCAATCTACATTCTTCAGTTCCTGCCTAATACTGTTGTAATTAGCCTTCCCCAAATTTAGCACCTTAACTTGAGGACTACATTTATCTTTATCCATCAGTACCTTAAAGCTTACTGAATTGCAGTCACTGTTCCCGAACTGCTCCCCTACTGATACGTTGACCACCTGGCCAGGCTCATTCCCCAATACCAGGTCCAGTATGGCCCCTTCCCTAGTTGGACTATTTACATACCGTTTCAGAGGCCGAATGCCCGTGACCAAGGCGGCCTTCACGACACACGACAGCGCAGAGTCGCTGAGCAGAGACTGATAGCCAAGTTCCGCACACATGAGGACGGCCTCAACCGGGATCTTGGGTTCATGTCACACTATCTGTAACCCCCACGACTTGCCTGGACTTGCAAAATCTCACTAACTGTCCTGTCTGGAGACAATACACACCTCTTTAACCTGTGCTTAACGCTCTCTCCACTCACATTGTCTGTACCTTTAAGACTTGATTACCTGTAAAGACTCGCATTCCAATCATTATTTTGTAAATTGAGTTTGTGTCTTTATATGCCCTGTTTGTGAACAGAACTCCCACTCACCTGATGAAGGGGCAGCGCTCCGAAAGCTAGTGGCTTTTGCTACCAAATAAACCTGTTGGAATTTAACCTGGTGTTGTGAGACTTCTTACTATATTCTCCTTAACCAGTAGTGCAACTCCTCCACCCCTTTTACATATCCCTCTATCCCACTTGAAACATCTGTATCCTGGGATGTTAAGCTGCCAATCTGTCCTTCCCTTAACCAAGTCTCTGTAATTGCAACAACATCATAGTTCCAAGTACTAATCCAAGCTCTAAGTTCATCTGCCTTACCTGTTACACTTCTTGCATTGAAACAAATGCACTTCAGTCCACCAGACCCTCTTTGATTAGCACCCATACCCTGCCTGCTCTTCCTCTGTATCTTTACTGGCTTTACTCTCTGGTTCCCCTTCAGTTAATTCACCTTTGGAAGGGGACTGGGAACAAAAACAAACTAGCTTAAATCCTCCCGTGTGACACTGGCAAACCTCCCAGCCAGAATATTTATGCCCTTCCAGTTTAGATGCAACTCGTCCTTCTTGTACAGGTCCCATCTATCCTGCAAGATGTCCCAATGGTCCAGATATCTGCAACCCTCTTTCCTACACTAGCTGTTTAGCCACGTGTTGAGCTGTATGATCTTCTTGTTTCTAGCCTCACTGGCACATGGCACAAGGAGTAATCCTGAGATTACAACCCTCGAGGTCCTGCTTTTTAACTTTCTACCTAATTCCCTAAACTGCTGCTACAGGACCTGATCACTCTTCCTACCTATTAGTGCCAATATGTACTACGACCTCTGGCTGTTCACCCTCTCCCTTCAGAATGCTTTCTGCCCGTTCAGAGACATCCTGGATCCTGGCACCAAGGAGGCAATATACCATCCTGGAGTCTCTTTCATGTCCACAGAAGCACCTATCTGCACCCCTAACTATAGAGTCCCCTATAACTATTGCTCTAGTGCTCTTTGTCCCTCCCTGCTTAACAACAGAGCCAGCTCAAGGGACTTGATATTGTTGGAGAAATTCAAAAACTGCTTACCCTCCAACCTGCAATTGCACTAAGAGGAGTGGAGAATCTTTAGAGGCTGGGATGGAGCCATCACAGTTATGACCTCACCTACAGACCTGGAAACTCAGCCAGGCACTTTCCAAACCACTTCCATGACCACTGGATAAGCAGGGCAACATAGATAGGAAAGGTCCTCCACCCTGAAAGGAACGTCCAAATGAAGGTGCAAGAAGTGCTCCTGGAGCCTGAAAGGAGAAACCTAGAAACTGGTGAGTTCCCACTGTAATAAAATAGGGCAATCCAGACATGAGAGACAAGCCTATGGGTCTAATCGGACTCCATAAGAGTAGTCCCCAGAAGGACACCATAATGGTAGCACAAGAGAGCAGGCAGGGACCTCAGCCCTCAGAGGGTATGACCCTATGTTTGGCCAAGCCAGACAAATGGCCAGAGAGCATTTGGAGTTTAGTCATTTCATGAACAGTACCCCCGTATCCGTCCCAGATGTGAGCAAGTCCATTCTACTGCTCCAGAATGCAGGGACCACTCAGTCCTTAATGTTGGCGGGAAACATAAGTCTGCTGCTTGATTCCTCTGTGAACTGATCAGTGGAGTGGGAGAAGAATTTATGTTTGACCCCCTCCATAGGTTCCACCTACAGTGTGACCCAATCTCAGGCTTCTCACCACCTTCTCAAGACTAATTAAGGATGGGTAATAAGTGGTGGTCTTGCCAGCAATGCTCACATCCCAAGATTGAATAGAAAAGATAAAACTCTTAATCATTTCTGCTCCAGGGAGAACAGCACCTGGTTTGGTTTCTGAACATAACTAAACTCCCTCATCCTTGAAAATCTCACCTGCACCCTTTTTAAGATCTCCCTAATGTGTAGTTCCTAGAATTGTTCACAATACCCAGCTAAGGCTGAAGCAGTGTTTTATAAATATTTATCATAACTTCCTTGCCTTTATACTCTAGCATCTTAAAGACAAGGATCTAATATTCTTTTTTTTTCAAATGGAACCTTCTCAATTTGCACTCCCACCTTTAAAGATTTGGACATTTACACCTGAGGGATCTCTTTTTATGTTCCCCTTTCAAATGATATTATTTACTTCTTTCCTTCTATGGTTTACAAAGTTAACAGACAGATTTGTGCCTTGAAGTAAATAGGAGCTGGATTTATGGACAAATGCATGGAAGATTTCTGTTCCTCACTAAAATACTTATACATGTTTTATGACTCTTTGGAATACTATTTTTTTCTCATCTGTTCAGCACTTAGAAAGTCGAGAGATGAATGATTATTGCTTACTAGAAGCATTGGACGGAATCCAAAACGATTCTAGCTTTGTTTTCTAAATTTATCTATCATGCTTAATGTCGTCAAATATTCAACACGTGATTAATAGAACTCCACTTGCAAGACATACCAGAGCCACGTGTTTGTGCAATACTCATGACCAGACAACCATAGGCAGATCTATAGTGTGCATATGGGATTCTGAAGCAATGACAATGATGTTTCACTTGAAATTTCCTATTTGTAATGACTCAGGAAGCTCGACTGGAAGGGAACATAGTTTATTAGTGAATGCAAAATAAAACCAATACTGTGGCGCACACCCTAGTCCCAGTGTCTAGAACTCGCATTCATCAGGCCCAGTCCTGGGTCTGCCTTATATAAGGCTCAGGTAATGAGTTGCAGGCCATTGTCTGTTACCAGGGGAACTCGTACTCAATGAGGCCACAGGTAGACCAATCAGTGATGCCCCATGGACCTTGTGGGGGTTATCACACGATTAAATATTGCATTTTTAAAAAATTAATTTAGAATCTTTGGGAGCACCTGAAGGAAACCCATGCAGACACGAGGAGAATGTGCAGACTTCACACAGACAGTGACCCAAGCCGGGAATTGAACCCGGGTCCCTGGCGCTGCGAGGCAGCAGTGCTAACCACTGTACCAATGACATGTGTGAGGACCAGTAAGGACACACCAATATGGTGCACTGCTGCAGAACTATGAACACCGATATCCTAGTTCTCTCTCTAGATGTTGAAAAAGTATTCATCTGAGTATAGGGTAATTTCTGCTAATTGTAGCATGGAAAATTAATTAATTCTGGTGTCACATTGAGGAAGTGGGTTTAAAATCCTTTATGCAAGTCCCACATCTGAAATGTATACCTGTGATCTCAGTTTGTTTGTGTTCTCTTCGCAACAAGGAACTGAACGAGTGCGCTCCTTGGCTTTCATTCTCTTTGCCTCAGTCAAGGAGTCCTTGGCAGCAAACACCGAAGCAAGCACAACTATCCTTAAGAGTTAAGGAAGGAAGAACCAAACACAAAATATTTCTGTAAGTATTGACATATACTCTACAGAACTAATTCTAGTACATCACTCCCAAACATTTTCCAATAGATCGTGGGATACAATCTGAACAGAACATCCCCACACACACCTATCCTATAATCCATTGTGTGTTTAGAATCTGGCTTCTCGGCAAGTTACTGGCAGGCAGCCAATACCTGTGGAGTCACGCCCCAACAATAGTCATCACTTTATGAAGAAGAGAGCAGAAAGAGTAAGAGGAAAATGGCATTTGAGAAATTACATGTTTCACATGAGTATGAAGTGGCAGCCACAAAGAAATAGATTCTGCAGAAAGGGAACCAAATCCCTTTTTCAGTAACATAATTACAACGCTGGCAATATTATTTGCATATTGACTATCTAGAGAGGTCTGTGAATGATTAAATCTGGACCAAATAAATGTGCTGAAAATTTCACAATAAAAAAGTGGTGACAGCCAGTGTGTACTGAAATAGATTGCGATAAAATTATCACATTTTATTGAAGAGCGCATCAATTGAAACCTGAATGATAAGTAGTAAGCAAGATAAAACAATTTGAGTCAGTCATAAACAAATCAGCAGCAAACCTACTCCAGGGTTTTTGGTTCCATATAAAGTATGATATATGTGGTGATATTGTTGTGTCCGATTACTTCCAACAAAGGAGACCATTTCCTACGTCTCATATTACATAAAATTCACCATGGCTATTTTAATAAAATGCATATAAAAGACAATTTAGCTTACCCCCTGTTTCCTAATATTAAAAATATGCATTACCTCTATTCAATGAGGTTGACACAATCTGACGCTAAAGACAAGACTGAAAGAGTTCATATTAAAACGATGAACGAGCTGCAGCATTTTAAAATTGATGTCGCAGCTAATTCCCAATGACCTGTACCAATGGCAAGGTATCAGTTACGAAAATCAGCTGCTGCTAGCAAGCAGGGACTTAGCAGAATGAATACCTGCCTCTTTGTCTATTATTTTTTGTTAAATAACCTGTAAATAATACTTAAGAAGTCTGAAGATTGACTTTGATTGCAGATAAAACAAAATTTAAAAAGTCAAGCAGACATGCAGCTGATAATTTTACACACACACACACGCACACACACAAAACAAAAGCAAACAGAAAACAAAAACTTGCACTCATGTAGCACATTAACTAAGCTAGGTTTCTCACAGTCTGTCTGAATTTGGGAGGTGGCTGACAGGTAGTCAAAGAAGAGGGCTTTGGGGGCACTTGAAAATGGCCAGAAAACTGCACCAGTGAGAGGCAACATAGTTTTCTGAAGGGGAGTTCGTGTCTCACGAACTTGATCGAGCTTTTCGAGGAAGTGACGAAGATGATTGATGAGGGTAGGGCAGTGGATGTTGTCTACATGGACTTCAGTAAGGCCCTTGACAAGGTCCCTCATGGCAGACTGGTGCAGAAGGTGAAGTCGCATGGGATCAGAGGTGAGATGGCAAGGTGGATACAAAACTGCCTTGGTCAAAGAAGACGGTGGGTAGCAGTGGAAGGGTGCGTTTCTGAATGGAGGGCTGTGACAAGCAGTGTTCCTCAGGGATCAGTGCCGGGACCTTTGCTGTTTGTAATATATATAAATGATTTGGAGGAAAATGTAACTGGATTGATTAGTAAGTTTGCGGACGACACAAAGGTTGGTGGATTTGCGGATAGCGATGAGGACCAATGGAGGATACAGCAGGATATAGGTCAGTTGGAAACTTGGGCGGAGAGATGGCAGATGGAGCTTAATCTAGACAAATATGAGGTAATGCATTTTGGAAGGTCTAATACAGATAGGAAATATACAGTAAATGGCAGAATCCTTAAGAATATTGATAGGCAAGGGGATCTGGGGGTACAGATACACAGGTCACTGCAAGTGGCAATGCAGGTGAAGAAGGTAGTCAAGAAGGCATATGGCATGCTTGCCTTCATTGGCTGGGGTATTGAGTTTAAAAATTGGCAAGTCATGTTGCAGCTTTATAGAAACTTAGTTAGGCCACACTTGGAATATAGTGTTCAATTCTGGTCGCCACACTACCAGAAGTATGTGGAGCCTTTGGAGAGGGTACAGAAAAGATTTACCAGGATGTTGCCTGGCATAGAGGGCATTAGCTATGAGGAGAGGTTGGAGAAACTTGGTTTGTTCTCATTGGAGCGACGGAGGTTGAGGGGAGACCTGATAGAAGTCTACAAGATTATGAGAGGCATGGACAGAGTGGATAGTCAGAAGCTTTTTCCCAGGGTGCAAGAGTCAATTACTAGGGGGCATAGGTTTAAGGTGCGAGGGGCAAGGTTTAAAGGAAATGTACGAGGCAGATTTTGTACACAGAGTAGTGGGTGCCTGGAACTCGTTGCCGGGGGAGGTAGTGGAAGCGGATACGGTAGTGACTTATAAGGGGCGTCTTGACAAGTACATGAATAGAATGGGAATAGAGGGATATGGTCCCCGGAAGGGTAGGGGGTTTTAGTTAAGTCGGGCAGCATGGTTGGTGCAGGCTTGGAGGGCTGAAGGACTGGTTCCTGTGCTGTAATTTTCTTTGTTCTTTGTTCAGTGTTAGTAGGTGGAGGGTAGAATCACGGTGGACTGAGTTGGAACAGTAACAAGTGTGAGCTAGGACACAGAACAGGAATCTGTTGCAGAGGTACAATAGGTGAAACAAAAAGGATTTGTAAAAGAGGACAAGAATTTGGAAATCAATATAGAGGCAGATGGAGAGTTGGTGGTAGAATGCAAAGGTTATTCGTAAGTAGAACTCAGAACCCTATCAGAGATAAAATTCTGGGCGATTAGGGCCAGAAATTTGATCAGAGCTGCTCCTGTTCCATGGTCATAACTTTGAGAAGTTAATGTGGTAGAATGAGGGCACCTCTGAGGTAATTCCTGGTTTTGAAGTTTATGTAAGCTAAACCTTGCTAAACCAGGGAGGAAAGCATTGAAACTGCAGAATGAATACGATTGCAAATATTAAAATATAACTTTCTCTAGCAGACCAGCAGAGATGATTATCAATTGGACTCACCACCCCTGGACTAGGCAGATGACCAAACAGCCGGGGTTGCCATTCCCTATTGTTCTCCAATGGTTCCTACAGTCAAGTGCATATTGGATGTGGGGCTCAACCACAATCCACTCCCCCTCAACTCCAGCCCAGAGTTAAACAGTTTATCAACACTTATTATTCAGGCTCTCACACAGAGAGTGTGCTTAGGTAAGACACTGTACCAAAATCAGGGCCTTTAGGAGGGAAAGGAAGAAAATTGGAATCGGATATTTGCATTTAGCAAGAAAAAAATTGGACTGTTCCATATGTACATATGTTTAATGTTTGGTACTTTTGGGGAACAGCAAATGTTTTAGCGTATAATATTTAATATATTTTTACCTAAGTGTTTCCTTTTCTCTTCACGTCTCTTTTTCTGAATGAGCCATGTGCTAGATCAATCAGCGAATGACAATTTTCTTGTGCAGGTTTTGGCAGTATCAGCAAGCTAATCATTTGTTTTAACAAATCAACTGATGTTGCATTAAGTAACGATAATGATGCAAGACTTATAATTATACATATATTTGACGTCTGCAAGATACAGAAGATCTGAAATAAAAACAGAAAATGTACACAGCATTTTGGAGAGAAGAGTTTTGAGTACCCACCTTTTATAAGAACTGAGGTAGGCATAGGAATGGTGAGGAGGGAATAAATAAGAACAGGATTCCCATGTTACTCAGAAAATCATAGAATCATAGAGTGCAGAAAGAGGCCATTCAGCTCATCGAGTCTGCACCGACTACAATCCCACCCAGGCCCTATCCCCATAACTCCAGACATTTACCCTAGGTAGGCCCTCTGATACTAAGGGGCAATTTAGCATGGCCAATCAACCTAATCCACACATCTTTGGACTGGAGGAGGAAACCGGAGGAAACCCACGCAGACACGGGGGGAATGTGCAAACTCGATACAGACAGTGACCCAAGCCGGAAAATATGTTCACATGTTCTATGAAGTTCATCCACTTCAATTCCTTAAGTCAGAGGTTAATGCTGGAGGCAAGAATCTTCAGAGAGAAAGATATAAAAGAATGGATTGGGAAGGAAGACTGCAAGGTTTGTATTATTGAAGAAAATATTTAAAAATGCAACTGAAATGTACACTGATGTTGGAATTATTGCTATTGTTGCACATTTTAGCTCGACATTTAAGCGTCCTTGTTATTTTTAATATTCATAGGAATCACGCTGCAGAATTTGCAACAAAACTGTTGCACGGCAATAAAGCAAAATTTGGCCAAATCTTTTGAGGAGCGCCAATCCCCATCAGATTGCCATTCCACTGCTATTGACTTACCTTGCAATAGCATTCCAGATTTCTCACCCTCTTTTTACTGCACTAGTTGCCATATCACGGTAAGCTTAAATGTCACAAAACCACTTTGAAAAGCTATGGAGAGAAGGTAAGCATGTAAGTTAAGTGGGTAAGGGGATATGGTGATTGGTAAGTGGATGAGAGGGTAGGTTGGTCTGGGATCGGGAGGTCAAGGGGTTAGTCAGTAGGGAATAACCGAGGAGTCGGTTGTTAGACAGACCAGGGGCGTTGTCAGGGAGAACAGTCAGGTGGTCAGGGGAACATAGTCAGGAGGTCCAGTGGGCAGTTGAGGGTGGGGGGAGGTGGGGTGCAGTCGTATATTTACCTAGGAGTTAGAACTGATTAAAATCCTTCTAATTTTACCTGGGTAATTATTCTGATAAAAGTTGGAACCATTAGAACTGATTAAAATCCTTCTAATTATACCTGGGTAATTATTCTGATAAAAGTTGGAACCATCTGAAATTGCTGACTTTAATTTATAGTTTTGGTGGTTTCCAGATACTGAAGAATTGCCAAATGGAAGTCCAAGCTTCCCGGGCCATTCCAAGAGGTCCCCTGGTGTATCTTAGGGGGTACTTCTGAGGTACAACCATCCGGAGGTTGGAAGTTCTGGGCCATTACATCATTATTGGAACTGAGGATAAGGTTTTCAATCATAACTCTCATTGCTGAGTGATCGACAATTAATGGAATAGTATTACAGTCATTGTTATCTTGTAGCAGTTGAATTAATACATTGCTACACATACATTCTCATATACACCTTCCACGATAACAATGAAAACAAAAGTACACCAAGTCAGATTGATTCACTTTATCTGGGATGCAATAAAATGCATTTATAAAATTCAGAAACTTGTACCTTGACAACAGTAATGACTTTAATCAGGCCATTGAAGTTGGCCTATTGGAATACAAACTCACTGATTAAGGGGCCATTGATGGGTCAATCAGGGAGACTTTACTTTGTATATAACCGGGAGTATATAACTCCCGAAGGTGGACTGCTGGCTGATAGTACTCGTTATACTTCTGCTGGAACTGTAAAGGTGAGTCACCTGATGAAGGAGTAGTGCTCTGAAAGTTCATAATTCCAAATAAACTTGTTGGACTTTAACCTGGTGTTGTGAGACTTCTTACTCTGCCCACCCCAGTCCAATGCCACCATCATGGCTACTTTAGAGCTGCAAATGCTTTTGATCCTCTTCGAAGAAAACAAACTTCTAAATGACAATACAAGTGGTAACTCTTAGTGCCTACATTAAGTTTAGAAACAGTGGGAATATTAGCGACTAACAGAAATGAAATACAGTAACACAGTTATGGTGGGAACTATCAAGGCTTGTCTTATCACCTTCCAGAATATTCACACCTTATGAGAAGCACCACTGTAGTAAAATGAATGTAACAACATCCCAACAGTGACAGAACCATGGCTTTTGAATGGTGATGCCCTCCCCCCTCGCTAAAGCTTCTCTGTAAATGCTATCACTTGCCTTGATGCCTATGTAGCTCACTTCCTGACTAAAAAAAAACTTGTGTTTATATAGATACCTTTTGCGACCTCAGGACATTTTAAGGTGCTTTACTATAGAAACACTTTAGAAGTATAATCATAGTTGCAATTTAGGAAACACAGCAGCTAATTTGCACACAGTAAATCCCACAAACACTTGAAAACTCTGTTTTAGATGTTAGTTAAGGGACAAATGCTGACAAGGACATCAAAAGAACTTCCTTACTCTTCTTCAGATGGTACCATAGGATCTTAAACATTCACCTGAGGAGACAGAGAGGACCTTGGAGCAACATCTCCTCAGGGTAATGTCCGGGGCCCAACAATTTTCAGTTGTTTCATCAATTATATTCCTTCCAACAAAAATTCAGAAGGGGGAATGTTCGCTGATACAATGTTCGACTATACAATGTCTCTCACCATTCACGATTTTTAAGATACTGAAGCTATCCTTATTCAAATGCAGTAAGACCTGGACAATACCCAAACTTGGGCTGACAAGTGGCAAGTAACATTCATGCCATACAAATGCCAGACAATAATAATCTCCACCATGAGTGAATCTAACCATCCCTCCTTGACATTGGACAGCATTACCATTGTTGAATCCACCTCTACCAGCATTCTAGGGGCTTATTATTGACCAGAAACTTAACTGGACTAGCCATATAAATACTGTGGCTACAAGAACAGCTCAGAGGCTAGGAATCCAGTGATGAGTAATTCACCTCCTAACTCACCACTTGACTTCCAAAGATTTGTCCACCACCTACTTGACACAAGTCAGTAGTGTGATGGAATGCTCTTCACTTGCCTGGATGGGTGCAGCTCCAACTACACTCAAGAGGCTTGACACCATCTAGCACAAAGCAGCCCACTTGATCGGCATCACATCCACAAACACCCAGTCCCTCCATCATCCATATTCATTAGCAGCAGTGCATGCCATCTACAGGGTTCACTGCAGGACCTCACCGAGGTTCCTTAGACAGCACCTTCCAAACCCATGACAACTATCACCGAGAAGGACAAGCGTAGCAGATGTTTGGGAACACCAGCACCTAGAAGTTCCCTTCCATGGCATATGTCATCCTGACTTGGAAATATATCACCATTCTTTCACTGTCACTAGGTCAAAATTGTGGAACTCTTTCCCTAAAAGCAATGTAGGTGTACCCCATCAGATAGACTTCAGCGATTCAAGAAAGCAGCCCACCATCACTTTTCTCAGGGGCAATTAGGTATGGGCAAAAAATTCTGGACTAGCTAGAGATGTGTATATCACATGAATGACTGAACTACTTGGTCTTCAACCTTCCCAGCACCAACTGTGTGAATATATTGTGCAAATGGTTTTCTTCTATTAAGTCTATTATGGATACTTCTATGGAATCTCTACCTTAATTATGACACATGACAATAGTGCTCCAAATCCCTATAGAACTGCGGGGTCTGGAATGTTAAAAAGATTGGAGTTTGGATTGGTGCTGGGAGGCCAAGTTTGGCACTGCTGCTCTCTGTGCCAGCTCCCGAGACTTCTTGAAAGAGGCTGCTCAGAATCAGATCAGATGTGGCGGCTAGCCAATTTCAGCGAATTATATTTAACCAAAGGAATAGTGCCAACTGGGAATTCCAGGCAACAATATGGGTAGCCCAAGTTGGCCTGGAGCACATTGGTGAGATCAGGATGGGAAGGGTAGGAGGCCCATGGATCAAGCGAGGGACATCCTCGGTTCCTTAACCTTTAAATAGTGGAAGCTCAGAAAATTGTGGTGGGTATGTCTGACGTACGCAGTGCAGTAATGGGATCCAGAACTAGCCCCCATTTCCAAATCCCAACCCTGATTAAAAATTCAGCCATAGATATCTGCATTACCTTAAAAACTATGACCATGTCTTATAGTACCTAACAGATAGCTGAAGTTGGCAGAGTAACTGGGGTTCAGATTAAAGTCATTGTAAAGGAGAGTTAATTTGTTTTCTAATTAGTTAAATGATCCCGATAGAATAGAAGTCATTTCCTAAACCTTTCAGCTTACAGTTTTGAGTTTCAGGTTTGAAACCACATGGTTAAAAAGCACTCAAAATGGAGAAATAAAGTGACTCATTTATGACAAATTTCTTAATTTTAGTAGATGAAGAATGAACAAAGAACAAAGAACAATACAGCACAGGAACAGGCCCTTCGGCCCTCCAAGCCTGCGCCGCTCCCTGGTCCAAACTAGACCATTCTTTTGTATCCCTCCATTCCCACTCCGTTCATGTGGCTATCTAGATAAGTCTTAAATGTTCCCAGTGTGTCCGCCTCCACCACCTTGCCCGGCAGCGCATTCCAGGCCCCCACCACCCTCTGTGTAAAATACGTCCTTCTGATATCCGTGTTAAACCTCCCCCCCGCCCTCACCTTGAACCTATGACCCCTCGTGAACGTCACCACCAACCTGGGAAAAAGCTTCCCACCGTTCACCCTATCTATGCCTTTCATAATTTTATACACCTCTATTAGGTCACCCCTCATCCTCCGTCTTTCCAGTGAGAACAACCTCAGTTTACCCAATCTCTCCTCATAACTAAGCCCTTCCATAACAGGCAACATCCTGGTAAACCTTCTCTGCACTATCTCTAAAGCCTCCATGTCCTTCTGGTAGTGTGGCGACCAGAACTAGGTGCAGTATTCCAAATGCGGCTGAACCAACGTTCTATACAACTGCAACATCAGACCCCAACTTTTATACTCTATGCCCCGTCCTATAAAGGCAAGCATGCCATATGCCTTATTCACTACCTTCTCCACCTGTGACGTCACCTTCAAGGATCTGTGGACTTGCACACCCAGGTCCCTCTGCGTATCTATACCCTCTATGGTTCTGCCATTTATTGTATAGCTCCCCCCTACGTTAGTTCTACCAAAATGAAGGGAACAAGCCTTTCCACAAGCTTGTTCTAGTGTATTACAGCAAGTAATATTTACTGGGGTAAATAGTCTGAGCAGTTGAAATTAAGAGGTGACCCAAGTAAAGCAAGGTTCGATGATTTTACTGTTTATCTTTCTCTGAGAAATGTAGGCGAGAAAGTGAAAGGGAGAGAAAAATAAATATCAAGCAAAGTTGATGTGATGCTTAATTGTTCCAGCCTTGTACTGCACTGAGAAATTTCTGATAACTAAGGCTCTTGAAAGGCATAGTGCCAAAATTAAAAATTGATATATTACAAAGTGTATAATAGAGGATGGATTTAAGTATTACTAAGATGGAACAAAATACCAAGCTAGTAATTTTCGACACATCAATCCAAGTGTTGTGTTCTCCTTCAGTTCTAAAATGAAAGATATTGGGTGCAATTTTCCCGTCCCACCCGCCAGGGGAATTGTAGCAGGTGGGACAGGACCATGCAAAGGTCCATTGACCTCTGGTAGGATAATCCCGCCCATTGTATGAGTGATTAGCATATTTGACCAACGATTGTTGTTCTCGCCCCTTCTTCATTTTGATCTATGCTATAAAGGAACTAATTTACATTCTTTTCCACTTTTCACAAAGGGCTTCTGGCCAGTATGTTAAGACAGTTAGAAGTCTCACAACACCAGGTTAAAGTCTAACAGGTTCATTTGGTGGCAAAAGCCACTAGCTTTCAGAGCGCTGCCCCTTCATCAGGTGAGTGGGAGTTCTGTTCACAAACAGGGCATATAAAGACACAAACTCAATTTACAAAATAATGGTTGGAATGTGGGTCTTTACAGGTAATCAAATCTTAAAGGTACAGACAATGTGAGTGGAGAGAGGGTTAAGCACAGGTTAAAGAGGTGAGTATTGTCTTCAGCCAGGGCAGTTAGTGAGATTTTGCAAGCCCAGGCAAGACATGGGGATTACAGACAGTGTGACATGAACCCAAGATCTTGGTTGAGGCCATCCTCATGTGTGCGGAACTTGGCTATCTGTCTCTGCTCAGTGACTCTGCGTTGTCGTGTGTTGTGAAGGCCGCCTTGGAGAATGCTTACTCGAAGATCAGAGGCCGAATGCCCGTGACCGCTGAAGTGTTCCCCAACAGGAAGAGAACGCTTTTGCCTGGTGATTGTCGAGCGGTGTTCATTCATCCGTTGTCGTAGCGTCTGCATGGTCTCCCCAGTGTACCATGCCTCGGGACATCCTTTCCTGCAGCTTATCAGGTAGACAACGTTGGCCGAGTTGCGAGTGCATGTACCGTGTACCTGGTGGATGGTGTTGTCACGTGAGATGCTGGCATCCGTGTCGATGATCTGGCACATCTTGCAGAGGTTGCTGTGGCAGGTTTGTGTGTTGTCGTGGTCACTGTTCTCCTGAAGGCTGGGTAGTTCGCTGCGGACAATGGTCTGTTTGAGGTTGTGCGGTTGTTTGAAGGCAAGAAGTGGGGGTGTGGGGATGGCCTTGGCGAGATGTTTGTCTTCATCAATGACACATTGAAGGCTCCGGAGAAGATGTCGTAGCTTCTCCGCTCCGGGGAAGTACTGGATGACAAAGGGTACTCTGTCCGTCATGTCCCATGTTTGTCTTCTGAGGAGGTTGGTGCAGCTTTTCGCTGTGGCATGTCGGAACTGTTGATCGATGAGTCGAGCGGCATATCCTGTTCTTAAGAGTGCGTCTTTCAGCGTCTGGAGGTGTCTGTTGCGATCCTCCTCATCTGAGCAGATCTTGTGTATACGGAGGGCTTGTCCGTAGGGGATGGCTTCTTTAACATGTTTAGGGTGGAAGTTGGAGACATGGAGCATTGTGAGATTATCCATGGGCTTGCAGTACAGTGAAGTGCTGAGGTGACCGTCCTTGATGGAGATGCGTGTGTCCAAGAATGCAACCGATTCCGGAGAGTAGTCCATGGCGAGTCTGATGGTGGGATGGAACTTGTTGATGTCATCATATAGTTGTTTCAATGATTGTTCACCATGAGTCCAAAGGAAAAAAATGTAATTGATGTATCTAGTGTATAGCATTAGTTGAAGGTCCCGTGCGGTGAGGAAGTCTTGTTCGAACGTGCGCATGAAAATGTTGGCATATTGAGGTGTGAATTTGGTCCCCATGGCTGTTCCGTGTGTCTGGATGAAGAACTGGTTGCTGAAGGTGAAGACATTATGGTCCAGGATGAAGCGGTTGTAAAATTGTATCTGGAGATTGGCATCCACAGTATGTTAAGCCCATTCATTTCTTCAGATTCTGACAGACCTGTGCACCTTTCCAGCATTTTCTGCTTTCATCATAGATCATACCATTGGGGTCTCAGAATACCTGTTCCAGGATTATCATTAACATTACCCTTGAGTCTGCTTCACAAAATCCGACTGGATGATGAGGAAAATATGGATATTAAATTGCCTGAAAAAATATTACTAGAATCCCTACCATGCAGAAGGAGGCCACTTGGCCCATTGAGCCTGCACCGACAATAATCCCACCAAGGCCCTATAACCTCATATATTTACCCTGCTAATCCCCCTGTCACTAATGAACAACTTATCATGGCCAATCCACCATGAAATGCCAGTATTACTAACTGGGATTATCCACCTTGGCTGCCATTACTTTTTGTTGCCTTCCCTGTAGTTTGTCACCTGTCATTGGGAACAGGTTAGTGTCCATTGCTTTAAAGAAGAGCATTTAGAAATACATAATATAATCAAGCAGAGTCAGCATGGCTTCATGAAGGGGAAATCACACCTGAAAAGTTTATTAGAATTCTAAGAAGTGGTCATGTGCAGGATAGATAAAGAGGAACCAGTAGATGTAATATACTTGGATTTCCAAAAACATTCAGCAAGGCGCTGCACTAAGGTTACTTAATAAGAGCCTATGGTGTTGGGTAATATATTAGCATGAATAGAGGTCTAAAGGGTGACAGAGAGTTGGAATAAGAGGGACATTTTCAGGATGGCTATAACTAGTTGAGTACCACAGTGCTGTGGCCACATTATTTACAACATATATTAATGACTTGGACAAGGGAAGTGAATGCACTATTGCCAAAGTTTGCAGATGATACAAAAATAGGTGGAGCGTAGGAGACTTAGGGGTGATCTTATAGAGGATGACACAAACAGTCTGCAGAGGGATGTAGACAGGTTAAGTGAATGGGGAAAATCTTGGCACATGGAATATATTGTAGGAAAATGTGAAGTTATGTATTTTGGTAGGAAGAATAAAGGAGCTGAATATTATCTAAATGGAGAGACTGCAGAAAACTGCAGCATAGAGGGATCTGAGGGTTCTTGTGCATAAATCACAAAAAGCTAGTATGCAAAGACTGCAGATAACAGGGAGGGAAAGAGAATGTTGGCCTTTATTTCAAAGGGAGTGAAGTATAAAAATAAGGGAGTCTTGCTAAAACTATACCAAGTCACTAGTTAGATCACACCTGGAATACTGTGAACAGTTTTGGTCACCTTATCAAGGAAAGATATTCCAGCATTGAAGGCAACCCAGAGAAGCATCACTAGTTTGATCCCAGGCATGGAGAGATTTTCTTGAGGAGAGGTTGAATAGTTTGGGCCTCTACTCATTGGAATTTAGAAGAGTGAAATGTGACCTTATTGAGGCATATAGGATTCTTAGGGGGCTTGACAGAGTAGATGCTGGGAGATTGTTTCCCCTTGTGGGTGAGATTAGGATCAGAGGGCATAATCTCATCGTAAGGGGCATCTATTAAAGGATGAATTTCTTCTTCTCTCAGAGCGTACTGAATCTGTGGAATTATTTACCATAGAGGGCTGTAGAGGCTGGGCCGGTAACTATATTCAAGGCTGAGATAGGAGTTTTAATCAGTAAGGGAAACAAGGGTTATGGAGATAAGGCAAAAGGTAGAGTTGAGGATTATCACATCAGTTCAGTCATTATCTCATTGAATGGCAGAGCAGATTTGAGGGACTGAATTGCCTACTTCTGCTTCTATGTCTTATGGTCTTGAGCCTGCTCTGCCATTTATTATAATCATGGCTGATCTGATTGTTGCCCAAGTTCTACATTCTACATATCTTCGATAACCTTTGACTCCTTTGTTAGTCAAGAATCTACATCTGCCTTAAAAATATTCAATGACCCTACAACCACCATTCTCCAGGGAAGAGTTCCCCTCAGAGAAGAAAAAAGTATTTTCATAATGGAAGACCTCTTATTTTTAAACGGTTTCCCCTAGTTCTAGTCTCTCCCACATGGGGAAACATCCTACCGTCACCTCAGGATCTTATATAGTTTAATTAAATATTGCCCAACTCAAACTAGATTTTCATTTCATCTTCAAACCTAAACAGGATGGATACAAGTAATTTCAAAATATTGCTGCTACTAAATTATAGGGTGGGTGTTTTAAATGAGAACATTCAATCTTAACAGGAAAAACGTACAGGAATGTCATCAAGTTATTCCAGATTTGGACAATGGCATTTAGAGTTTATATACAAATCTATTAGCTTGGCAGGATTCAGGATTAAATTAATTTGAGTTGCTATTTATAAAAAATGTGGACAAGTGAAGAATAATAACAGATTCTTAAGTTATTGTTTGAAATTGAATAAATCTTTTACATTATAATTGCAGTGATGATTCAGAAATTACATTTTAGTATAATGTGTGCACATTAATGGAACAAACCATTCTCTTCCAGCAAATTAAGATTAGGTGGCACTAGTTTACATTCAGCATTCGATTCGAGACAAGGGTGATTATTTAATCATGAGAATGGAAACAGGCAGAGGTAGTACCAGGGACAAATGATCCTCAATATTGGCCTTCTTTCCTGTTGTGGAGATGCTGGCGTTGGACTGGGGTGAACACAGTAAGAGTTTTAACAACACCAGGTTAGAAACCTGTTGGACTTTAACCTGGTGTTGTTAAAACTCTTACTTCTTTCCTGTGGGCAGAGGTAGCATTGGAGATATCAAGCAGCTGGCCAGGATCAGAGAATGATTGTTTCCACCTGGAGGCTGATGTCAGATTTTGCCATCAATTTAATATTTCTAAGATGCAATGTCACTCTGTGCCATTATCAACTGGCAGTTGAATTGCCATCATCACCTCCTGTGGTTCAAGAATCCTCACAACTTCACTGATGTGTACCTGATGAATGTAGCCCCAAAGATAATCCACAGTTCATAAAATCTCTAAGATCCGAAGGTAAACAGTCAGGCCTCCTGCTCCGCAACAAATAACAACTGATGAGTGGTAGGATATGTATGTGTGCA
Source organism: Mustelus asterias (assembly GCF_964213995.1). Taxonomy (NCBI): domain Eukaryota; kingdom Metazoa; phylum Chordata; class Chondrichthyes; order Carcharhiniformes; family Triakidae; genus Mustelus; species Mustelus asterias. The sequence goes on from NC_135803.1 coordinate 50,568,801, forward strand.
GGCATGTGGTCTTCCGCAGTTGAATTGTCTCACTCTCTATTCAACTTTACATTTAAGGAATATTTAGATGCTTGAAACATCAGGTAGTTGTCTGAGCAACTGTTTCCCATTCGTACCTTTGAGGGCAGGAGAAAAAAGTTGGAAAACATTGGACTGGGTGAATAAAAAGTCAGAAACTATTTTAATCTGTTTGTTTTAATAGCATTGATTGAATGTTTGCTTTGTAGTGCACCCCAACTCATTCAGTAGCCTGTATGTGATTTTCCTTTGGCCAACGGCAAATTACTTAATAAATGTGCAAGAACTAGTTCAGTATCATTGATCTTTCTTTGTAATTTATAGTTACCAAACATGCAATGACCAGCAGAGAGAGAATAAGTTGAAGCATAACAATGCCATCAACTCCACAGTACATACGTAGACATTGGACTTGCTCACAATTTCATTTTGGAAGGAAAGTATTGATCCTTTAAGATTTGCATCTTGATTTATGGCTGCACTTAACATCCAAAAGAGGATTACTGCTTTGTAATTGCTTCAGAGCTGGTATTAAATTTGCACACACGAAGCATTCAAACTGGTAAAATGAAAGTTTAGAACCAACAGGCTGCTTTTATAAAGTATCGTTAATGTAGCAAAATCATTTTAAAGTACTCCGCAGGGGGCATAAGTCAGAGAAAAATGCATACCAGCCTGATATTCCTGCAATTCCTGGAGGTCTGATCACATATGAGCAAATATTATTGCATTTATAGAATAAATGTTTGAGCATAGTCGCCAATATGGATTCATATCAGGAATAGCCTATATGAGAAGCTCCGAAAGCTGAAAATGTTGACATCTGAAGCGGATTCAATCCTAACTTCCAAAAGGGATTTGGATATATACACAAATGTGAAAAAAAAAACTAAAGGGCCATAGTGAAAGGCAAGGGAGTCGGACTAATTGGATAGTTCTTTCAAAGATTTGACACAGGCATGATGGGCTGATTGGCTTCCATCTATTCCACCCAAGGGATAACTAGCCCAGCCAAATGAAGGTGACAGATTTTGATGATGCTACAAATCTACAGGGCACACTTCCCACATATGTAGTTGTTCTACCTTGGACTTGTAAACCAGGGATGAGCCATTCAACTGCCTGTGTCAAAGATGTTGGATATCTCCGAAAAACAGGTCATTTCATTCAGGAAAGTATCCCATAGCAGCAAAGTACATGCTGTGCTTAAATTTTGTATACAACCATGTTGGAAAATTAGGTGTTTTAAGGTGTGAACGTGTTTCTTGTCCAGGCAACGTTAAACACAGTGGCCTGATGAGGAGAATACCTTTACTGCACAGCCCCTTTCTTGTTTGCAACTGAGGAGGAAGGAGCATGCTTGCCAGGCTGGAGAGCAGTGTGTTGAGTCTCAGTGGTGAGCAAGACAGGGACAATGGACTCTAGCTTGCAATGGGCAGAAACTCGAGAACCGCGCAGTGAAGGTTTGGGAGAGGACTGGTGAGGGCTCGGAATATGGCCGGCAAGAGCTTGGGAGAGAGTCCGTGAGAGCTCAGAGTGGTGGAGCGAGTGGACCAGCAGCAGGCAGAATAACTATCAGAGCTGCAGGCAGCAAAAAGTGGAGTTATGAGCACTCCTCAGAGTGGCAGTGTGAGCGAAGTCAACATGTGCAGGCACAAACCTGGTGATGGCTGACTAGTACACATCAATGACATTAATGATGGGAGAATCTGTGCATGTGCTAGTGGATGCAGTGTGAGCCAAGTGCACGTGCAACTGTTCCTGGCAACTGGCCAGTGTTAGGCATTACAGTGGATGAGGAAAGGAAACAGATGGTAGTGAAGTAAGAAAGCTAAAGATGGGAAGAATGTTTTGCAGAGGGGAAACCAGAATTGGATGGAATTTTGATTCCACCAATGACTAATAGTAACTTATTGAATTTTTAAATATTATTTGTTCATATGTGGGCAGCACTGGATTATTCATTCATGGTATGTGTGTGTCACTGGCAAGACCAACATTTATTTCTCATTCCTAATTTTTCTTGAGAAGTTGGTGGTTACCTGCTTTCTTGAATTGTTGAAGTTTGTGCATTAAAGGTGCCCCCAGAAAGCTGTTAAGAAGGGGGTTCCAGATTTTGACCTAGCGACAGTGAAGGAATGGTTGTTCCAAATCAGGTCGGTGAGTAACTTGGATGCAAAACTGCAGTGAGGATGTTTCCGTGCATCCAGTGCCATGTACTTTCAGGTGATAGAACTCATGGGTTTTGAAGGTGCTTTCAAAGGAACCTTGGTGAATTGTTGCAATGTCTTCTTATAGATGGTACATGCTGCTGCCACAGTGCATCGGCAGTGATGGGAGTGAACATTGCAGGTTGTAGATGGGGTGCTAATCAAGTGGGCTGCTTTGTCCTGGATGATGTCAAGTTTCTTGAGTGTTGTTGGAGTGATATTCGTCCAGGCAAGTGAAGAGCATTCCATCACACTCCTGACTTGTGCCTTGTAGATGATGGACAGGCTGTTTTTGCTCTGACATCTGACCTGTAACGAGCAGCAACTCTATAACCACTGGTCCTCATCCTAAAACAATGACCAGAATCGCCCTGCAGTCAGGCTCCCCAGTCAATGTCATTTTAACAGACCCATCTCTTAGACGCTGGTTTGGAATCAGGTTCCATTTGAAGATGAGAACTGACTGCAAACCTCAGTCAGATTTAGTATGTTCTTTGACTTCACATTTTAAAACCAACTGGCAGAGACAAAACAAACCAAGATATCCCACCAAAACATAGTGGGCTATAGTGCTTAGGGCACTTCTCAAACAGTACATTATTTTAAAGCCAGCTCAGCCCCAATAAAGAGCAGTTTTAATAGAATATTAAAAATTACAGCACAAGTGTGGGATGTTTATTGGGAAATTTAAAGTTGAAGGTATCACAGAATGGCATCACATAGGACCTCCATGCCAATTCTGGGAGATTCCCAGGCAATGAGAGTATTGACAACCCCACAGACCCTAAACAGGTAATAATCAGGAGGGATAATGAAAAGCTTGGATCAAGATGTGGATTTTACAGAGGGTCTTCAAGGAGGAAAGGGAAGTTGACTGAAACATTGATTTAGGAAGCAAATTCCAGAGTGCAGGACCTTGACAGCTGAACACACAGCCACCAACAATATGGCATCAAGGAATGAGACTAGAATCAGATGTAATACGGAATTGCAGAGTTTGATGTTGAGTTGGAACAGTTTTCAGAGTTAAGCGGAGGACATGAAGGGATTTAAACTGGGTATTAATCACAAGAGGAGTGACCAATCATTGCAGTGGAGATCCGGGTTGTAAAGGAGATCCCCTTGGAGCCAATTTAGAGACGGTCAGATGTTGGACTGGGGAATCTGTCTGTAAGGTTTTCTAGACGAATGAGATAAGTTGGACAGAATGGCCTTATCCATCTTTCTCTTGTGAACCTTACAACTAAGAGTATTGAATTAACTTGCTTTTTTGCAAGCAGTCTTGTTATATACATGGGTGGCACAGTGGCAAGCACTGCTACCTCACAGCGTGAGGGACCCGGGTTCGATTCCTGGCTTGGCTCACCGTCTGTGCGGATTTTGCACATTCTCCCCGTGTCTGCGTGTTTTTCCTCCAGGTGCTCCGCTTTCCTCCCACAGTCCAAAGATGTCAGGTTAGGTGGATTGGCCACGCTAAATTGCCCTTTAGTGTCAGGGGATTAGAAGGGTAAATACGTGGGGCTGCGGGTATAGGGCCTGGATGGGATTGTTGTCGGTGCAGGCTCGATGGGTTGAATGGCCTCCTTCTGCACTGGGGATTCTATGATACACACTCACTCAATCATCAAGGCATGGATTAGAAATAATTAATTCTAGTTTGGACAGTAAACTTTATTAGAAACTTCTTCATTCAGTTAATTCACATTTAAAACTCTGAAGGCAGCACCATCCTTACATTCGACACCTTGCAACTGCAACGATTTCCAGTTTAAAAATTAACTAAATTGATCAAGTTTAAAACAGATCTATGAAAATTAATCAGCAGCATCTTAAAAAGATCTGACCTACATAGAAGTGAAAATGACTGTAGTTCACCAGTGAAGGGACTGGTATGGAGTAGAGTTATAATACAGTCTCTGCACAGATAAAACTATTCCACACACATACTAGTACATTGCAGTGGACAAAGTTTTCAGCTGAATGAAGTAAAACAGTTCTGGAAAAACTTTGTTCAAAATAAAAAGTGACTCGAGTTTTGTAAGAGTGAACATTGTGTGATCTCTCAGTAGTTTCTTTTTAAATTCATGCAGAACTTCACAGGAAATTTTGCAATAAGTAGAAGCTCGTGCATACCGGCTTCAAGGCATATATTTTTTTCTTCATCTGTTAAAAGCGAGATCTCAATCAGTCGAATATGATGTCATGCTAAAATGAATAGCACAGGACTGTATACAAGCCAATACCTCTGCATTTAAAAACAACTACTGTCATTGCCCCAAAGGTTCCTGTTAGCTTCAACCTGCACGTTCAGTTTTAAACAGGAAAGAATACAAAACAATTACAAGGCAATATCCTCAAGCTACAACCTGCTGAATATTACAGGGTGTATTTGAACAATGTAGACTTTGTAGGGACAACAGGCTAAAATTACAAACGTGTAGAAAGCAGTTTCCTGAATTAAGAGGATTTCATAACGAGGTTTTGTTTTACTGCTAAAATAGGAATACTTTAAACACTGGTTGAAAATAATCCTCTTAATTCATATGACAGATTCTCCTCTAATTCCTACCTAAGCATTGTCTATTTGGAAGTCACAATATTTCAAACAACCGTGGGTCCTCCACAGATTAAAATATGATGTAAACCGTAGCTTTTCATCTCTTTGCATTGATTTTCCAGCTTAGTCCCAGTTTGTTCATCATTGGTACTGCAAATAATTCTTCAAAGAAACAGGCATGGGTAGGGTCTCTATCTCATGTAATCGTTCCTTGCCAAGAGATAGGCGAATGGATCTTCGGCACAAGTCCATTAAAGGCAATGGTTCAGCTGAAACAAAAATAAAGAGTTTGATTTTTTTAAACATCAGGAAGCTTTTGCATGAAAGAATGTGAGCATTACCCCTTTGGACAAATCCAATTCCATTAATGTGTGTAAGATTAGATTGTAACACTGCCATATTTGTAAAGAGCAAATTGAAATATTCAAAATATTGACCGAAATTCTCCATACTATTCACAAACTATCACGAAGCTAAAAATAAATTTAATACAAACTTCTTGCATGGCCCACTATTTTTCTCTGATAAAACAATCTGTGGAATGGGAACTGGCTACAATCCTCTTGAGCATATGCCAATCAAATGGTCATCAAATAGAATTAATATATATCAGGTAACATCTCAGCCCAGCCCTTTGGTTCAAAGATGGCATTATGCCCAGTCTACAAAAAGCATCCATTATGTCTGAAGTCACTCTGTTCTGGTAATATCTTTTAATCTTCAATGTCCTGTCCACCATTCACAATCTGGTGATGCATTACAATTGTAATCACAGAAGTAATTGAGAAGAAACAGAGCTAATTTCTATAATCAATCAATCTTCTCTTAAAAACACACAATATTGAGTCGAAAGTGGAATAAAAGTGAATCCCCAAGCCAAATAACTTAAGATTCCAGGGACCACAATTGCATGTAACAACACAAATTAATACAGGTGATAAATGTAAGCTGTTGTTGCTGATTGCTCTGTAGGGTTGATCTTGAAATACAATCTAATTTTTGAGCAGAGTGTACAGAAACCTCCAATCCTGAATTCAAACGCCATGAAATTGGCGTTGATGTATATCTGAAACTACTTGACACCAATGCTAAACTTGGGATTTAAACTGCCACCTTCAGTTCCAGGGTGACTCATTCTGATGTTGGAATAGGCTCTGTGGGTTCAGACTACATAGTCTGTATATTGCAACTGCAAGCTTCGGCACTAAGTGAGGCTACCTGACACTAATGCTATGCATAGCAAGATTGTATCCTGAAGTTTACTAGTTCTGCTATGGCAGTTTTCTAAACTAGAAGTGCACTTTGCCCTCAACAATCTCGCTGATTAATGAGATGGAATACTACCAATTACATTTTTGCCATTATCCACTGAAAAAATATTAATAATACATTCAACCTCATGCAAAACAGAATGCTAACAGATGTAGATTAATATGATTATGCAAGTACAAATAAAAAACAACCCTTTATTGTTAAGAAAGACTGGCTTTTTTGAAGAAGTTAAATTAGTCAGGCATGACCTGCTTTTTGTAATCCATTCAGACTGTAATTGATGAGTCCATGTCTTTCTAAATGTTCATTGCTTTTCCAGGGCTGGATTGTTGCCCTACATGGTGAACAGTTGAGAACCCTTTATAACTTGCTGTTGACATAGCCCCAAAAGGTGACAGCTAAAGAAAGTTGTTGTTACACAGATGTTGTAAATATGCTTGCAGGAAGTCATTCTTAATATCAGGATCAACAGTCTGGCAAAAGTAGATTTCTGGAAAAGCATCAGACTGTCTGGGTCTTTCAGAACTCTAGAAAGAGAAGCCGATAAATTACCTGCTCCAACTGATACATGTTTTATAAGTGTTTCACCACAATTAGTTTTAAGGAGGATTGCATTTTGTCACGGGATTCAGGGTGCAGATACGTAACAGTATGAGTTCCAAATAGCTTATGAACTGCAGAAGTGGGTGTGGAGCAAGGCTTATTTCAGTGGGGGGGGGGTCCAAGGAAGATTGGCCTACTGTCAATGATGGTTAATCCCAGTTGGCTCTCAGTGTGACCAGCAGCTGGGGGGAATTGATGAGAAATCCACAGAATTTGTACTGGGGTGACATGTTGCTTGACTTCAGAGCATGGGGCATCTGACCACATTTCACTGATTGTTTTCAGTGAGTAAAAGAATATGATCCCTTACACCATGTAAACCAGACTATAAGCTACAGTTTGTACCTTGTGTTATCCTTACATATCCGTATATATCTGTAAGTGTGTAGCTGGGGTGAAGCAGTAGTGTGTTATAGAATCCCTACAGCACAGAAGGAGGCCATTCAGCCCATCAATTCTGTACCAACCACAATCCCACCCAGGCCCTATTCCAGTAACTCCACACTTTCACCCGGCTAATCCCCCTGACACTAGGGTCAATTTAGCATGGCCAATCAACCTAACCCACACATCTTTGGACTGTGGGAGGAAACCAGAGCACCCGGAGGAAAAACCACACAAGACATGGGGAGAAAGTGAAAACTCCACACAGACAGAGGCCAAGGTTGGAATTGAACCTGGGTCCCTGGCGCTGAGAGGCAGCAGTGCTAACCACTGTGCCACTGTTCCGCCCCCTTTTGTTTAATAAATGTTTTATTATTTTGTTACATGTTCATTAGCAGTCCTGTAATTCTGTTCTCCATGTATTTAAACAAAAAATAAAAGGTAGATCTATCACATTAGGTTCTGTTCTGGGATCTGACTTGTCCAATAGTATCAGCTGGGATCATGTCAGATGAGAAAATAAAGCAAAAAATATAGTCTAATGATCAGCTTTGGTGAAAAACATGAACATGGGCCACTTGTCATTGTTTTGTGAACAATTACCATTTCTATTTAATAAATCTTCTCTGGATAAAAGTACAAATCAAAATAAATTGAAGTCTAGAATTTAACCTACATGCTGCATGTCACTTATTTTGATTCTTTTTTAAGTTCATTGGTTAATATATTATTAGACATATAGACAAGTCTAACAGAAGCTGTAAGACAGCAATATGCAAAAAAATATTTATACTACAGCACATTGATAGACATGGAACATGTGGGTGCCAACTATAGTGCCACACTGCCAGAGATTAGTTATAAGCGAAGTCAAGGGGTTAGACTTTGGACTTCCCTGCACTGTGCCAAACATGCATTTACCCACCAAGCTGATAAATTAAACTTCACGTTTTAATTCGGAATGTAATTTATATACATCTATGGCAGCATTTGAACAGCCATAATGAATCATTACCTTTGACATCTGTTACACCAAAGGCCAGCACCAGACATAAAATCACCAAATAAAAAATATGCATGTATCATGATGAGAGATTGAGAACAGGATGAACTAAGTCCATGCGTTTTGTAGCATGTTGAGTCTTACATAAATAATATTAAACTATAATGCAATTTCTTCCCCATTTTTGTATATGTTGGGGGAAAAATGATGGATTCTATAAGATCTCAGCTGTGGAGCTCCTTCTATTACAATGTCTTCTTTTTGTTGATCTTGTGTCCGCACACTTTCCCTAGGCTGTAACACTTTCACGTCTCATGCTCTGTGCCTGAATTTGAAATCAAGAGCTCAACTGTCTCTGTTCCTCCCAAGCCTTCAAACTTCCTCCCGACCATCTGAGGTACAGTTAGGTTGTAGCGTTTGTTGTAAAATTGGGAGTTGGGCTCGCAGCCATCTTTCTATCAATAGTTCTGATGATGAGAACCCAGTTTTGAGCAGTGAGGTTCAGTACTTAAGGACTATATTAATATCTCTGTTCTTTTAAATCAATTCCTTGATTGTTTGAACTCCTCTTTCTGCTTCTCCATTTGACTGAGGATATGTAGGTAAACTGTCAAATGCATGAAACCATATTCCTGTGCAAAGTTATAGAGCAACTCATTAGCAAACTGAGAACTGTTGTCTAACACGAGAAAGTCAAGGAGATCTTGCATCGTACAGGTTCTTCTTAGTGACATAATGGGTAGGATTTTACGGCCTCGCTCATCCTAAAATCATAAAATCTTGCCCGAGGTCAATGGATCTTTCTGCCCCTTGCCCACTCTGACTCCCGTGGTGGGCGGGATGGTAAGATTCCGGCCAATGACTCCTTGCATCATGGTACTATGCAGTCTACTCACTTCTAAACCATCTGGAATAGTAATCAATGATGATGGTGAAAATTTTGCCTTTGAACTCTTAATAAATCCATTCCCAGTCACTCCCCATTGCCTCATGGAAAAGGTACGAGGTGCAAGTGGTTTGCTCTGCTGCTGGCTATGTACTGTGCACACAAGGCAATTTGTGATCAACTCTTCATGGGGCTGACTGATGCCACGGAACTGACTGCCAGATTCTTGCTTGGCACTTCACTACTTACAAGTGACCTTGATGGATTTTCTGGAGAATATTGAGTAGAAGTGTTTTAGGTACTCGAAGTCTGTTGTTTAAAAACGAAGAAATTATCAATGATTGTAAGATGCTTTCTTTGTTTGAAGTACTGGATTATTTCGTGTTTACTCTGACCTTCCATTCTGACAATACCATTTTATTTTGATGCACTAGTCATCCTGCTTTTGTACTTCTTTAATTTCTTGTAATCTCTTTTCACTGACTGGCAAGTGTTTGGCAATGAGCAAAGTGAACACTTCCACATCCTCAATAAAATTTAAGACTTCCAGTTAAACTTCTTCCACTGATATTCTTGATAATACATAATAATATTGGAAGGAGGCATTCTTGGGGAAAAGTACCGAAGGAAAGTGGAGGATTTTCAAGGAATGTTTGTCTGGAGCTCTGCATGACAACGTTCCGATGAGACAGGGGGGTGTTGGTAGGGTACGGGAACCGTGGTGCACGAAGGTTGTGATGAACCTGGTGAATAAGAAAAGAGAGGCGTACAGAAGGTTCAGAGAGCTAGGAGGTGTTAAGGATTTAGAGGAGTATACGGGATGTAGGAAGGAGCTTAAGAAGGAAATTAGGAGAGCGAGAAGGGGTCATGAGAAGGCCTTGGCGGGTAAGATTAAGGAGAATCCCAAGGCTTTCTACAAATATGTCAAGAGTAAAAGGATGAGATGTGAAGGCATAGGACCCTTAAAAGGTGAAGGGAGAAAAGTTTGTGCGGAACCGTTAGAAATGGCGGAGCTGCTTAATGAATACTTTACCTCGGTATTCACGGTGGAAAGGGATCTGGGTGGTTGTACTGCTGGTTTGCGGTGGACAGAAAGGATCGAGCTTGTGGACATAAAGAAAGAGGATGTGTTGGAACTATTGAATGGCATCAAGGTTGGTAAGTCGCCGGGACCGGATGGGATGTACCCCAGGTTACTGTGGGAGGCGAGGGAGGAGATTGCGGAGCCTTTGGCGATGATCTTTGCATCGTCGATGGAGACGGGAGAGGTTCCGGAGGATTGGAGGATTGCAGATGTGGTCCCTATATTCAAGAAAGGGAACAGGGACAGCCCGGGAAATTACCGACCGGTGAGTCTAACCTCAGTGGTTGGTAAGTTGATGGAGAGGATCCTGAGAGACAGGATTTATGATCATCTAGAGAAGTTTAGTATGATCAAAAGTAGTCAGCACGGCTTTGTCAAGGGCAGGTCGTGCCTTACGAGCCTGGTTGAGTTCTTTGAAAATGTGACCAAACACATTGACGAAGGAAGAGCGGTGGATGTGGTCTATATGGACTTCAGCAAGGCGTTCGATAAGGTCCCCCATGCAAGACTTCTTGAGAAAGTGAGAGGGCATGGGATCCAAGGGGCTGTTGCCTTGTGGATCCAGAACTGGCTTGCCTGCAGAAGGCAGAGAGTGGCTGTGGAGGGGTCTTTCTCTGCATGGAGGTCAGTGACCAGTGGAGTGCCCCAGGGATCTGTTCTGGGACCCTTGCTGTTTGTCATTTTCATAAATGACCTGGATGAGGAAGTGGAGGGATGGGTTGGTAAGTTTGCTGACGACACCAAGGTAGGTGGTGTTGTGGATAGTTTGGAGGGATGTCAGAAGTTGCAGCGAGACATAGATAGAATGCAAGACTGGGCGGAGAAGTGGCAGATGGACTTCAACCCGGATAAGTGTGTGGTGATCCATTTTGGCAGATCCAATGGGATGAAGCAGCAGTATAATATGAAGGGTACCATTCTTAGCAGTGTAGAGGATCAGAAGGACCTTGGGGTCCGGGTCCATAGGACTCTTAAATCGGCCTCGCAGGTGGAGGATGCGGTCAAGAAGGCGTACGGCGTACTGGCCTTCATTAATCGAGGGATTGAGTTTAGGAGTCGGGAGATAATGCTGCAGCTTTATAGGACCCTGGTTAGACCCCACTTGGAGTACTGCGCGCAGTTCTGGTCACCTCATTACAGGAAAGATGTTGAAGCCATTGAAAGGGTGCAGAGGAGATTTACAAGGATGTTGCCTGGATTGGGGGGCATGCCTTATGAGGATAGGTTGAGGGAGCTTGGTCTCTTCTCCCTGGAGAGACGAAGGATGAGAGGTGACCTGATAGAGGTTTACAAGATGTTGAGAGGTCTGGATAGGGTAGACTCTCAGAGGCTATTTCCAAGGGCTGAAATGGTTGCTACGAGAGGACACAGGTTTAAGGTGCTGGGGGGTAGGTACAGAGGAGATGTCAGGGGTAAGTTTTTCACTCAGAGGGTGGTGGGTGAGTGGAATCGGCTGACGTCGGTGGTGGTGGAGGCAAACTCGTTGGGGTCTTTTAAGAGACTTCTGGATGAGTACATGGGATTTAATGGGATTGAGGGCTATAGATAGGCATAGAGGTGGGGGTGTGATCGGCGCAACTTGTGGGCCGAAGGGCCTGTTTGTGCTGTGGCTTTCTATGTTCTATGTTCTATCAACCATTTTCTGGTACTTTTTTTGAATGTACTCAGTAAATAAATTATATCTCATGGGTCTCTTGTAGGCAGTATTTTTTCAATTTCCTTTAGTTTGAGGGTAACCAAAGGTTTTGTGGGTGGTCTCAATTTTAACCTTAATCCCATGGCATAATCAGTGAACTATCACTGGCTGCTAATGCTTCTTTCTCAATAGCTGCATACCTCCATGTCCATGAGGGATCTCGAGGCATAATAAACTGGACCTTTGTCCTTTTTTTGTAACTTGAAACAGCACTGCGCCAAAGCCTATCGATGATACATCCGCTGCTACAATTGTTGGCAACTCTGGATCATAGCATGCAGGAATTTCTGGTATGGTTAAGAGATTTTTGATCTTGTCAAATTAATTTTGTTGGTCCACATTCAAGCACCACTGCTGACCTTGTCTTAACAACTGTGATAATGGTTAATTAATTTCTGCCAAGTTTGGTAGAACTTGCCCACTTGTAAAGTTTTTAAAAAGTAAAGTTTAAAAAGTGAAGTATATTTATAAGAAAAGTTTATTTATTAGTCACAAGTAAGGCTTACATTAACACTGCAATGAAGTTACTGTGAAATTCCCCTAGTCACCACACTTCAGCGCCTGTTCAGACCAATGCACCTAACCAGCCCGTCTTTCAGACTGTGGGAGGAAACTGGAGCACCCGGAGAACGTGGGGGAGAACGTGCAAACTCCACATAGACAGTGGCCTGAGCCGGGAATCGAACCTGGGTCCCTGGCGCTGTGTCATAGAGATCATAGAGTCATAGAGGTTTATAGCATGGAAACAGGCCCTTCGGCCCAACTTGTCCATGCCGCCCTTTTTTTTAAAACCCCTAAGATAACTCCAATTGCCTGCATTTGGCCCATATCCCTCTATACCCATCTTATCCATTGTGCCACCCCTTGATTAACCACTTGAGTAACCATCCTAAGGAATCTTTATAATTTTGTTTTTTTTTTGTAGGCTGTGGGAACTCTCTAATGACCTTAGCTCATTGCGGCTTGGCCATAATTCCTGAAGCTTGGACATTGTGCCCCAAGAAATTTATCATAGGCTTTGCAAATTCACATTTGTTGTTTAATAGGCCTATCGGGACACTTCTCACACAATGGTCATGGTTCTCCCTTTGATGAAACATGTACGAGAATGTCGTCCTTATGGCATATTAAAAATATGTTACAGCCATTCACCATCCAGTTGCAAGGTCCAGGAGGGACTACATTAAAAAGTAATAGTACACTTGGCAAGATTAAAATGCAAGGATAAAGAAATTGTGGAACCCCTGTATGTTTTGAGTCATTATTACTAGGTAGAAGCATGCTCGCAATTAAGTTTGATGAAATTGCTAATGAGCAGTCCAGCGAGGTATTCAGGAATGAACTTCCATGTTAGTCTCAGCCTAGGAAAACTGAAAACAGAATATTACATCAAACATCATATTACATCAGGGCAGATTCTAAGCTTCCACACAGCAAGGATGGTCCCTCATCCATTCTTAGGCAAAGAGCGACACTGAACACATGTTACAACTTGGAGGTCATCTCTCCAGTTACCATAACAAAAGTGGCACTCTCAAATGGTTACTGCACTAAAGTCTAATGGCTGAATTAGAATCCATGTGGACTTGGCTCAAACAAGTCCATAGACAGCAAGATCCACCTGATGGCATCAGTGGATGAAAGTTGCTCCAAGTTAGTGAAAAAACACATTCGCAAAATTGAAAGTTTAGGCAGTAGATTATTTGACAGCTTTTTTATTTTTCTCCAAGAGATACCACTTTCCCCATGAGCAACCACTGGGTCTATCACAACTTGTAATGTCTCTGTGAAGCAATCATCTCTTGTTTGCAAAAGATGTGATAGGGTTTCATCCAAAACCCTAAATGGCCGAGTGAGGGAACCATGGTTCACGAAAGAGGTGGAATGTCTTGTGAAAAGGAAGAGGGAAGCTTATGTAGGGATGAGGAAACAAGGTTCAGATGGCTCGATTGAGGGTTACAAGTTAGCAAGGAATGAGCTGAAAAAGGGGCTTAGGAGAGCTAGGAGGGGGCATGAGAAGTCCTTGGCGGGTCGGATCAAGGAAAACCCCAAGGCTTTTTACTCTTATGTGAGGAATAAAAGAATGACCAGGGTGAGGTTAGGGCCGGTCAAGGACAGTAGTGGGAACTTGTGTATGGAGTCAGTAGAGATAGGCGAGGTGATGAATGAATACTTTTCTTCAGTGTTCACCAAGGAGAGGGGCCATGTTTTTGAGGAAGAGAAGGTGTTACAGGCTAATAGGCTGGAGGAAATAGATGTTCGGAGGGAGGAGGTCCTGGCAGTTTTGAATAAACTGAAGGTCGATAAGTCCCCTGGGCCTGATGAAATGTATCCTAGGATTCTTTGAGAGGCAAGGGATGAGATTGCAGAGCCTTTGGCTTTGATCTTTAGGTCCTCGCTGTCCACGGGGATGGTGCCAGAAGACTGGAGAATGGCGAATGTTGTTCCTCTGTTTAAGAAAGGGAATAGAAATGACCCTGGTAATTATAGACCGGTTAGTCTTACTTCGGTGGTTGGTAAATTGATGGAAAAGGTCCTTAGAGATGGGATTTACGACCATTTAGAAAGATGCGGATTAATCCGGGATAGTCAGCACGGATTTGTGAAGGGCAAGTCGTGTCTCACAAATTTGATTGAATTTTTTGAGGAGGTAACTAAGTGTGTTGATGAAGGTAGGGCAGTTGATGTCATATACATGGATTTTAGTAAGGCGTTTGATAAGGTCCCCCATGGTCGGCTTATGATGAAACTGAGGAGGTGTGGGATGGAGGGAAAGTTGGCCGATTGGATAGGTAACTGGCTGTGTGATCGAAGACAGAGGGTGGTGGTCGATGGAAAATTTTCGGATTGGAGGCAGGTTGCTAGCAGAGTGCCGCAGGGATCAGTGCTTGGTCCTCTGCTCTTTGTGATTTTTATTAATGACTTAGAGGAGGGGGCTGAAGGGTGGATCAGTAAATTTGCTGATGACACCAAGATTGGTGGAGTAGTGGATGAGGTGGAGGGCTGTTGTAGGCTGCAAAGAGACATAGATAGGATGCAAAGCTGGGCTGAAAAATGGCAAATGGAGTTTAACCCTGATAAATGTGAGGTGATTCATTTTGGTAGGACTAATTTAAATGTGGATTACAGGGTCAAAGGTAGGGTTCTGAAGACTGTGGAAGAACAGAGAGATCTTGGGGTCCATATCCACAGATCTCTAAAGGTTGCCAGTCAAGTGGATAGAGCTGTGAAGAAGGCCTATAGTGTGTTAGCTTTTATTAACAGGGGGTTGGAGTTTAAGAGCCGTGGGGTTATGCTGCAACTGTACAGGACCTTGGTGAGACCACATTTGGAATATTGTGTGCAGTTCTGGTCACCTCACTATGAGAAGGATGTGGAAGCGCTGGAAAGAGTGCAGAGGAGATTCACCAGGATGCTGCCTGGTTTGGAGCGTAGGTCTTATGAGGAAAGGTTGAGGGAGCTAGGGCTGTTCTCTCTGGAGCGGAGGAGGCCGAGGGGAGACTTAATAGAGGTTTATAAAATGATGAAGGGGATAGATCGAGTGAACGTTCAAAGACTATTTCCTCGGGTGGATGGAGCTATTACAAGGGGGCATAACTATAGGGTTCGTGGTGGGAGATACAGGAAGGATATCAGAGGTAGGTTCTTTACGCAGAGAGTGGTTGGGGTGTGGAATGGACTGCCTGCAGTGATAGTGGAGTCAGACACTTTAGGAACATTTAAGCGGTTATTGGATAGGCACATGGAGCACACCAGGATGATAGGGAGTGGGATAGCTTGATCTTGGTTTCAGATAAAGCTCGGCACAACATCGTGGGCCGAAGGGCCGGTTCTGTGCTGTACTGTTCTATGTTCTACTGTAGGGTGACCATATTAATTCATCTGAGGATGCCATAGGTGCAATTCTCCTTTAGTCTGTACAAGTCACTCATAAATGAGTCCTTAGATTTGCCTAGTTTTTGCCTCCATTTATTAAAGTCCACTCACTCAATTATCAAATTTTTCAAACACTGAAGTGTGATTTCCTTAAATGAGTATGAAGCCTCATTGATGCCCAGCCTTACAATATCATCTGCTATGGCCCCTACTGCTCTGACTGAAGCACCGATCTGATCCTTCAGTTCTTTCACATGCAAACCTGAAACAGCTCTGTATCTACAGAATCTCTTCCTCCATTTGTCCCAGTGTTAAGAACTTTGCAAACCTTCCGTGCTTTGGAACTGTTCTGGGGTGATACATCAACTCCATGCTCACCCCAAGCTCTGGATCTTTTGCTGCTTTCGTAGTTTGGCTGTGGTCTGTACTCGCTGCTGTCTGGACTCTGGGCTTCACCCACGATGCTCCATCTTAGGCAACTTTACAAGCCTTCTTCCTATCTTTTTCCAAGACTTCAGGGAGAATCTCAGGTCTGCAGTCACCTCAGAGTTCTTCTGGGTCCTTCGCTGTGTCTGCTGCTTCCAGGTTTCATCTGGAGTTCAGAGTCTAGAAAGGGTTTCTTTAGGGTTTGCCAGTTACCCCAAGAATGCTGCCATAGACCATTATTTATAAAAACCATTCTTGTTTATTTTCAGATCTATAGATATTTCAGTACTTTACACAAGCTTCTGCTTCCCAACGGATCTCAGTTTCTAAGTCTTGTGACATTGTATCATAGCTACGTCAGTAGCTACATTGGTATCAGGTGATCCTGATGTTAACCTTTTATTCTACAGGACGATCATTACTGCCTGCATTAAGTCCTCTGGCTATTCTGTTACTAAATATCTCTGCACAGCTTAGTAAACACTGATGATATGTTCTGTCTCATGCTTTCAATAAAAACTTAGAATGACAGCCTACTCCAATCTAACCATTTCCATCCACTTTCTATGGGACACATTAGACTTAAAAGACCTATAAAGTGATTCATCAGTGTACACTCGACGTCTGACGTGCTACCATCTGGCATCATAAATTATTAAAGACATTTTGCTTGTAGTAGCCTCAGTTTTTATACAAAAGGTCAAAATTATCATTAGATTTCCTTTCTACTGCACTTTAACATGAATCTTAATCTCCATAATTTAGAAGTGTCAATCAGCCTTTTAGGATCATCAATCCATTCCTACTTACCAGTCGTTGATTTGAGACCAATGATCAAATTTGCCTCGCTGTCTGAGCGCAGTATAAATTTTTTGATCAACATGAAATTAAGTTTCTCGTTTGTCTTGCAACTGAAGTATTTTTATTCAGACCTTGGTGCTGTAAATGAATTTGCAACAGCATAGCATTTAAATTTAATTTATGCTACACAATAATGTGGAAATAAAAGCCTAATAATTTAAACAGAGTGCAATACCTGTTATTGAAGGGTAATAATGAGGCAGCCTTTATTCGCTAATTCTGCCAACTCTTTTATTCAATACCCTAAGATTAATTGCTGCCATTAACATGCATTAATTAATGCTAACAGCTGCAGCTAAATAACAACTGAAGTTGGGGGAGACTGGGCGGGGAGAGAGCAAGTCTGGATTGCTGTTGTCAGTATCAAGTAAATTGTAACCCACTGGATGTGTGCATACATTCATTTAGGGGAAAAGCAATAAAATACGGTCACCACTCATTAGTCGTGTTGTGGGCGGCATGGTGACACAGTGGATAGCACTGCTGCGTCACAGCTCCAGGGTTGGATTCCCAGCTTGGCTCACTGTCTGTGCGGAGTTTGCACATTCTCTACGTTCTTCGTGGGTTTCCTCTGGGTGCTCTGGTTTCCTCCCACAGTCCGAAAGATGTGATAGTTAGGTGCATTGGCCATGCTAAGTTCTCCCTCAGTGTACCCGAACAGGCGCCGGAGTGTGGCGACTAGGGATTTTCACAGCAACTTCATTGCCGTGTTAATGTAAGCCTACTTGTGACATGAATAAA
The DNA here is from genome assembly GCF_964213995.1 of Mustelus asterias. NCBI lineage: Eukaryota > Metazoa > Chordata > Chondrichthyes > Carcharhiniformes > Triakidae > Mustelus > Mustelus asterias. Next base: position 50,586,418 of record NC_135803.1, read on the forward strand.
TAAACATAAACAGAATGGGAGTGGCTGAAACACCTCGGTAATACACGACGACAAGACATGGGAATATAATTGAAATGCATCCAATGGAAAAGCTCCCGATCACAATGTTTTGCCTGGGTTGCAGGTTTCCCAACCAACTTTTGTTTTTTTTTTCTGTCACTTGACAGGAGCAGAAATAACATGAAAATGGAAAATGATAAAATATAACTTGATTACACAATCAAAATTATGCCAGTAAAATGGAGACTCATGTACACCAATAACTTAACATTTTTATAACACTTATGTACAATACCCCAGTGTTATGAATATCAATCCTAGCAATGTTTGAATTACAAGATTGATGGTTCACATAGTTAATTTTTGAAAATATAATTTTGTAAAGCAAAACTTTATCAAAGCCTCATCACATCCAGCTTTCAGCTCTTTCCTAAAAAGCTTACAGGTGGCTGTCACTGTTATATTGTTGCATTGTTATATTATTTATAAAGGGCTAGGTACTAATGCTTGTGTGACTATAAATCCCAGGTTCAGTCATGTGCCGAGTAAAAATGGCCGACCTTGGCCATCATCTCAGTCGGGATGGAAAATTTGATGGACCAGCAAGGGGTCCGTTTGCCTTGGGCATGAATTTTCAGTCTCTGAGAGAGGAGGGAGGTCCTGCAGCGAGGAGGGGGGCTGAGGGAACTGGAATATTCTGCTCAATATATCATTCTTACCATCTCACCAGCCACAAGGAGAACTGTCAGAAATATACCGAATGAAGCTCCAACATTTCAATTATTTCGAACTTATGGGAGCTTGAAGAGATAACATGGTGGAAACAGGTATCAGAGTAGAACTCCAAACATTTTGAAGTATTTAACGCCGAATGAGATTGAAAAACCAACTTGACTTATTGCTGGAAACAAAACCTGAGTGAATTGTTATGATGTGGTGATGCTGGCGTTGGACTGGGGTAAACACAGCAAAAGGTCTCACAACACCAGGTTAAAGTCCAACAGGTTTATTTGGTAGCTACCATTATTTATTTGGTAGCTACCAAATAAACCTGTTGGACTTTAACCTGGTGTTGTAAGACTTTTTACTGAATTGTTATGACCAGTCCCCTGGCAAAGTCCCCTTTAACAGGATCCCAATTGTGTTATGTCTCAAGGTGAGAAGGAATTAGTTGGCTCCCCTTCTTTATTCAACACCCACCACCCTCCTAGTTGACTGCAACAGGGTTAATTTAAAAATAATCCATTCCCTTGGATACCATTTCCCAGTTCAAATCCATTTACTTTTGAGTCGGAGCCAATTTAACCAGTCCTTCTTAAGTCAAAGAGGACATTAGTTACTAAACAAATCCAAGAAAATACTAAAGAGCGCAAAACATACTGATAACATGAGAAATTAAAAGCCCAGATAAAATTTATAAAAAATATACACAAAACAGTCTGTGAGCATAGATTGTGGCACACTGCGGCCATTAAGTTGGGTGTTTCGAGTGGAGCTGACTCTGGAAGGCTAGCAGTTATTTCAGAGATACTGGAATCTGCAGAGTGGCCCAAAAACTGTCTGCTTTCCTGTGGCTTTTGCTGAGCCTTCCTCCAGCAAAAGAGAGAGAGAGAGAAAGGGAGACAGAGAGAGACAAAGACAGAGAAATAAATACTTTGCTTCCTTGTCCTTTTGGGGTAACTGGCTGCTGTTCCTTTTTGTTTCTGTGTCACACACATACTCTAATATACTCTGACACATCAGCACAGCACTACACACAGAAAAGGTCCGCAGCAAGCTTTTTAGTCCCAGTTCCCTGCGTATTCTGAAAGGGAACAAATGAAATGTCTCTCGCCGGTGTCAGATTTCTTTGAACTCAGGCCATTTTCACATTCTGAGATATCGATCAGCAGGAGATGGGATTTGGATATCTGCTGAGATGTGAAATGTCTCTCTTTACGCTTCCTTTTGGCGGTTCTTGTTTGTCTTTCTCACTTTCACCTTGGAAGCGGGCCTTGCTTTTAAAGCAGTTTGTTCTGTCTCATTTCAAATTGCAGAATTTCAGTTAAAGATTCTGAAAAATCCTATTTCAGAAAAATAAAGAGCTGCAACTTCATGACAGAATCAATTAAGAGTTTTAAATGGCCACCACAGCAACAGCCACACATCTCCAACCCATGAGAAATTGGGAGGCTGCTGGTAAAAGGCATCCGAGAAGTTGATAGAATAGCCTGACATCCACCAAGTTTCTAAAAGGCAGTACCAGTGAAGAGGAACGGACCAGATGTATCTTTTTGTGGATAGGAAAGAAAGGGTTAAACTTACTTAAAAGTTGGGAATTGAATCAAAATGATAGCAAACACACAGACATTTTTGAATAAATTCAGCATATACCTCCAGTCAAAATCAAAATGCAAGGAGGACAGATACGAATTTCAAAGCCAGAGACAAGAACCAGGTGAGTTTGTTGAAAATTTCACAAGGATAAGAAATGCAGCAAGAAAATGTAAGTTCAAGGACACAGGTGAAAGGCTGCTAAGACCAGCTCATTTGGGGCTGAGACAAACAAAAAGATTTAAATGGAAAGGAGAAGCTCACAACATCATCGGCTGTAGACACTACCTGATCCCACGGAACCACAAGCAGACTGTGGAACATGCTGACTATCCAAATGGCTGGCCTTTAGTTGAGTCAAGAAATTGGCAGGACAGTTGATACCATGAAACAGCACCAAAAGAATACACACCAGACAGGCAGAGAGGAAGGTACAGACACATGGGTCATCACAAGTTATGATGTGGAGATGCTGGCATTGGACTGGGGTAAGCACAGTAAGAAGTCTCACAATAGCAGGTTAAAATCCAACAGGTTTATTTGGTAGCACAAGCTTTCGGAGTGCTGCGTCTTCATCAGGTGAATGAGGAGCTGTGTTCACAAACAGGGCATATATAGACACAAACTCAATTTATAAGATAATGGTTGGAATGCAAATCTTTACAGGTAATCAGGTCTTAAAGGTACAGACAATGTGAGTGGAGAGAGGGTTAAGCACAGGTTAAAGAGATGTGTATTGTCTCCAGCCAGGACAGTTAGTGAGGTTTTGCAAGCCCAGGCAAGTTGTGGGGGTCACAGATAGTGTGACATGAACCCAAGATCCCAGTTGAGGCCGTCCTCATGTGTGTGGAACTTGGCTATCAGTTTCTGCTCAGCAATTCTGCGCTGTCATGTGGCGTGAAGGCCGTCTTGGAGAACGCTTACCCGAAGATCAGAGGCTGAATGCCCGTGACTGCTGAAGTATTCCCCGACAGGAAGAGAACACTCTTGCCTGGTGACTGTCGAGCGGTGTTCATTCATCCATTGTCGCAGCGTCTACATGGTCACCCCAATGTACCATGCCTCGAGACATCCTTTCCTGCAGCACATCAGGTAGACAATGTTGGCCAAGTCGCAAGAGTATGTACCGTGTACCTAGTGGATGGTGTTCTCACATGAGATGATGGCATCTGTGTCGATGATCCGGCACATCTTGCAGAGGTTGCTGTGGCAGGGTTGTGTGGTGTCGTGGTCACTGTTCTCCTGAAGGCTGGGTAGTTTGCTGCGGACAATGGTCTGTTTGAGGCTGTGCGGTTGTTTGAAGGCAAGAACTGGGGGTGTGGGGATGGCCTTGACGAAATGTTTGTCTTCATCAATGACATGTTGAAGGCTCCGGAGATGTTGTAGCTTCTCCGTTCCGGGAAGTACTGGACAACAAAGGATACTCTGTCTGTCGTGTCCGTCTTCCGAGGAGGTCAGTACGGTTTTTTGCTGTGGCACATCGGAACTGTCGATCGATGAGTTGAACGCCATATCCTGTTCTTATGAGGGCATCTTTCAGCGTCTGTAGGTGTCTGTTGCAATCCGCACACATGAGGATGGCCTCAACTGGGATCTTGGGTTCATGTCACACTGTCTGTAACCCCCCACGACTTGCCTGGGCTTGCAAAACCTCACTAACTGTCCTGGCTGAAGACAAAACACACCTCTTTAACCTGTGCTTAACCCTCTCTCCACTCACATTGTCTGCACCTTTAAGACTTGATTACCTGTAAAGACTCGCATTCCAACCATTATCTTGTAAATTGAGTTTGTGTCTATATATACCCTGTTTGTGAACACAGCTCCTCACTCACCTGATGAAGGAGCAGCGCTCCGAAAGCTTGTGCTACCAAATAAACCTGTTGGACTTTAACCTGGTGTTGTGAGACTTCTTACTGTTATCACAAGTTCACAGACAAAAGGAAGTGTATGGATCAAATTGCAGAGCTTGTGGGAAGCCAAATCATTGGGAAAGTGTGTGCAGAATGAAAAAGGTAGCAAATGAATTACCAGAGACAGAGCAAAAAGGCAAATGAAGTAAAAGGAATGAAAACATCCATACCCTGGAATATGGTAATATGTTTAAGGACACAATTGTCATAGGAATCACAGAACTCCATGAAATAGCTGGAGACAACAGTTCCCAGAGAAAAGAAATTCTCTCAACCATTCAGATCAGAAAGTGAGAAACAAACCCATGACCATACATCTGAAGTTTGATAATGGAATACATCTTTCCTGAAAATCTGAAAGAAAATAAAGTTTACTTATTAGTCACAATAAGGCTTACATTAACATTGCAACAAAGTTACTGTGAAATTCCTCTAGTCGCCACACTCTGGCGCCTGTTTGGGTCAATGCACCTAACCAGCATGTCTTTCCGACTGTGGGAGGAAACCGGAGCACCCGGAGGAAACCCACGCAGACACGGGCAGAATGCGCAAATCCCACAGACAGTGATCCAAGCTGGGAATCGAACCCGGGTCCCTGGCGCTGTGAGGCAGCAGTGCTAACCATTGTGCCACCGTGCTGTAAATGGCCATCATAAGAAAGATGCTTTGAAACAAAACGATGTCATGCTAAAGGCATACGAGAGAAATTGAGATTCAACAGCTAAGAACAACCTTAGAGGGACACACAAAAGAAATAATTTTCAGAAAGTTCTACATCATCTGAACAGATTGTCCCACTTTCCTGGAGCTGAGTAATTGTGAAGAGCTGCAGCTTATCTCAGCAAAGCACAAGATAAAAGATCCAGGTATAAATATCCATCATCTAGTGAATGTAACACTACTGAAAACAGAGTCAAACTAGAGATCAGAGCAGCAAAGACAAAATGTTACAGGTTAAGTGATCCAAGAAAGGTCTGATCAGATATTGCAAACACGCTAGAATTATAGTAGTATCGGTTTATCAGTGATAACAACTCACTAGAAGATGTTCTGCAAGTCAGATGCAGAATAATCACACCCAAAATGATGCAGGAAGAATTTCTCTAGAAGATACATGGAGGCCCCAACGGAATGGAGTAGTGCAAGCAGAGTCAGGTCAGCTGAGTACTGGATAAGCATCTATTAAGACACCGAAAGAATAGAGTCTACATTCAATGTATGCCAGAAGTACAGAAATTCACAGCAGAATGAGAAAATGATAGCTGCTGAAGTACTACCCAGACCACAGCATACTTTGGAAGCTGATTCATTCACACACACAATCAGGAGTGGTATCTCAGTTTTAGGCAACTAATCAAAGTTCCCTTTTTGCCAAAAGGTTAAACATTTGAGACCTCCAATAATAAGTGGCATTGGTTTTATTCAGTGAGCAAGGGATTTCTGAAAGAATAAGAAGTGACAATGGAACACAATTAACCTCCAAAGAATTTAGGTGGCTCGGTTAGCACTACTGCCTCACAGCGCCAGGGACCTTGGGGTCAATTCCCCGCTTGAGTCACTGTCTGTGTGGAATTTGCATGTTCACTGCTGCACTGTGTTGGCGTGGGTTTCCTCCAGGTGCTCCAGTTTCCTCTCACTGTCTGAAAGACGTGCTGGTTAAGTGCATTGGCCATGCTAAATTCTCCCTCAGTGCATCCGAACAGGCGCCGGAGTGTGGCGACTTGCGGATTTTCACACTAACTTCATTGCAGTGTTAATGTAAGTCTACTTGTGACACTAATAAATAAACTTAAACTTAAAACCTTAATTCACTGAACAGTATGGGTTCAACGTCATCACCCCATAAGCGCATCATCCTTGAGGACTTGATGGTCCAGCCAACCTTCATAAAATACCGATAGACAAAGGAAGACTCAGATATGAAATCGTCTGCAGAGCTGTTAAAGGAAGAAAAAATATAATCCTGCCAAGCATGATACCCCCTCCCGGGGGGGGGGGAAGACAGATGACAACTCATTCATGCACAGATAGGGGGAGGCCAACATTTCAACAAGCATGCCAAATCCCTGCCTGAGTTGTTGAGAGGACAAACTGTACAGGTACCGGATCCAACAGTTTCACCAACAAGCAGTGCAACATCAACAGCATCACCAGCAAGCGACACAATATTAGCAACATCAAGCAAGACTTCAAAAAAAGAGCAACACACACAACATTGCCTGTATGTGGTGTCAAGTCACCACACAGTGATGAATGCTGTATCTACAAGATGGAGACACAACATCCTACCACCTAAACGACACCGTGAATAATGCTTTTAGGAAAGTATACATGCTATAAAAGACTCTCAAGGTGCTTAGTTAATTTATAAAAGTTGATTTTTAATCTTTAGGGAAAAAAACAAAGTTAGTGAGTGTTTATATTGACGTGGAATCATGATATATTTTTCAAAGAGGGATGTTATATGGTTATGTTATTAGTAAAGAGATAGCAACTAATTGTTGTGTGAATATATAACCAGGGGTGCTTCAAACACTGCTGCACTGTAGTAACAATGCACCAGTCTACCAGCCATACGGAGAGCAGAAAGAAATACACTAAATGAAGACACAAAATGGTCGAGAATTTCAAGTTTCTAGGTGTAAAGATCACCAACAACCTGTCATAGTCCCTCCATGCCAATGCTATAGTTAAGAAAGCCCACCAATACGTCTACTTTCTCAGGAGGCTAAGGAAATTTGGCATGTCCGCAACAATTCTCACCAAACTTTATAGATGCACCATAGGAAGCATTATTTCTGGTTGTATTACAGCTTGGTATGGCTCCTGTTCTGTCCAAGACTGCAAAAACTACAAAGGGTCATGAACAAAGCCCAGTCCATCACGTAAATTAGCCTCCAATCCATTGACTCTGTCTACACTTCCCACTGCATCGGGAAAGCAGCCAGCAATAATCAAGGACCCCACGCACCCTAGACATACTCTCTTCCACCTTCTTCCATCGGGAAAAAGATGCTAAAGTCTGAGGACATGTACCAACCAACTCAAGAACAACTTCTTCCCTGACTTCAGACTTTTAAATTGACCTACCTCACATTAAGTTTATCTTTCTCTACACCTTAGCTCTGACTGTAACACTACATTTTGCACTCTCTCTTTTCCTTCTCAATTATGGTATGTTTTGTCTGTATAGCGCGCAAGAAACAATACTTTTCACTGTATACCAATACACACGACAATAAAAAATCAAATTCAAATCAAGATCCAGCACCTTGAGTCTAAAGTGTAGATGCTGAGAGATTGATTTCCCTTGTGTGAGAGTCTAGGACCAGAGGGCATAATCTCAGAGTAAGGGCGTCACCGATTTGAGAGAGAGGAGAAATTTCTGCTTTCAGAGGGTGGTGCATCTGTGGAATTCTTTACCACAGAAGGCTGTAGAGGCTTGGTCATTAAGTATGTTCAAATCTGAGATAGATTTTTGAATCAGTAAGGGAATCAAGGGTTATGGGGAGAAAGCGGGAAAGTGGATTTGGATTGTCAAGTCAGATCAGTCATGATCTCATTGAATGACTGGCAGACTCGATGGGCTGAATGGCCTAATTCTGTTCCTACTCCTAAAGATCTTCTGGTTCCCATAAGTTAGAAATAGACCAGAAGACATAGCAGTCTTCCAGAATCCAAACCGAATAGGGATCAGTAACAATAGCTATCTAGGCCCATTTGCCTAGATCCTAATGAACCATTTCTGGAGATCTCCAGTTCACGGAAGTGGAGTGATTGCAAGTTAAACAGGATGCTGGAAATGAAGTGTGCAATTCTCAGTCAGGCGGAAAAAAGTACATTTATAACATCCAAGTACTATTAAAAAGTGCAGATTTTGAAATATATTACGCATTCTGACTGAAATGATCCTTATGAAGGTACAGCCTGCTAAAATATTTAAAGCAGAATTTGCTCTTCTTGCTAATTAAGAATCCAAAGGAGTTCAAATGAGCTGCGCGCACAAATCAGTACTCCTGATTGGTTTTCATTCTGTAATTGCAAGATTAAAGATCTACAGGCAATTAACTGGCCAAATGTTACTAATGCAATTTCCTGCAAGTATCAATCCATGCTGTGCTGCAGACAGATTTCAAGATACCGTGGCACATCACGACTGACTCATCCTAGAGCAGAATGAAATCGCTTTCAATCTACCTTGTTAGAAACTAACCAAGAATGTCAGTGATTAAACAAATCCCCAAATTTAGGGCATAAAATGGCTCAGCTCAACAGGGAACACTGCAGAAAGCTGCATTTAAACTGTAATTAATTTTAACTCCAGAAATCGTAAATAACTCATTGGATCTTAAATAATCTGGTAACACTCACTCTAATCATGCTTTATAACGAAAACTTCTGCCCACAGGCTAAAACATTGGACTGTATTTTACAGTCAGTGGGGAAGTGACTGTGTTTACTACTGACCTCAAAAGAAAGCTGCCCTCAAAGATCTAATAATTTCTGTGACGTGGATTTCACCTTTTGATTACAGGAACAAAGATGCATTACTGAAGCTGTACAGGGCCTTGGCAAGACCAAAGCTGGAGTATTGCAGTTTTGGTCTCCTGTTTTAAGAAAGGATATACCTTGCCATAGAGGGAGTGCAGCGAAGGCTCACTAGACTGATCCCTGGGATGGCAGGATTATTGTACGAGGAGAGATTGGGTCAACTGGGTTCTGTTTTCACTGGAATTTAGAAGAATGAGGGGTGATCAAATTGAAATGTATAAAATTCTGGTACGACTGGACAGACTGGGTGCAGGATGATGTTTCCTCTGGCTGGGAGGGGCTCGTAAACAAGGAGTCACAGTCTCAGGATAAGGATAGGTTATTTAAGAATGAGATTAGGAGAAATTTCTTCACTCTGAGGGTGGTGAACCTGTGGAATTCTTTACCACAGAAGTCTGTGGAGGGCAAATCACTGAACATATTTAAGAAAGAAACAGGCAGATTTCTAAATGCTAAAGGTGTTGACGGGCAAGGGGAGAATGCAGTATGGTGTTGAGATAGAGGACCAGTCATGATCAGTCACAAACAGCAAACTAGGAAGTAAAACATACTTATTGTGGTCCATCTTTGATTAAATGTTAGTGGCAGAAAGAATGGGGCTTTAGAAACAGAAATACCATTAAAAATTCCAAGTTATTAAATTTTATCAGGATTTGACATAACAAATAGAACCAGACAGGTTATTCAAAAAGTTATGACCAAATATATTGTTAAATCCCAGTTACACATCATGACCAAAGTGTAATGCCTATGGGTTTTTAAAAGTGATATTACAGCATTAAATTCAATGATTTCTAATCGATTGCAATACACTCAACAATTCACCTTTGGAGAAGCAGAAAATCAATGACAATAATATTTGAATTTCCACGTTTAAGGGTGCGCAAATGCAGACTCTAATGTTACTACCAGTTTCAGAGGAGTAATGATGGTGAACACCGACAGCTTGGCATCATTGCTATCATGTAATCCAAGCGACTATTTACAAATCTGTGAGCAATTTGCTATTAGAAACACTCATGATAGATCAGTTTCCATAGCATTCACAGTGGCACCAGACAACTATCTAGAACGGATGTAGGGTGGAGCAAATAAATCAGAGAAGGGTATAGTAAAACTGTTAAAATGGTTTGGGTCTATCTAGTATCTCTCTTGAGAATGAAAGAAATAACGTGATAGTTGATGCATTGCTGTGGCAACAACTTCTAACACTTGACTCTGAGCACAACAATAAACAGGTGGTGTTATTTTTTTAAGCTCAATATATTAATGTTCTTTAAGCAGTTTTCTACAGTAAAATTAATTCACCTGACGAAATACACTTCAGCAGCTAATACGCCACACATTTTAAGAATTTTCAGTGTTGGTTCAGCCATTTATTGTGCAAACTGATTGCACTCATTTAAAAGTGAACACAATTTACAGGGTATATTTAAGCTGTAGTGCATTTCCTCTCAGTAGCCATTTATAGTTTGCCTGCTGGTTAGGATTCATTTTCCACGGTATCTTCTTGGCTGTTGGCATTCTCAATGCTACTAATAAATGGCCCCTGGTGGTGACAACAGCGCATTTCTGTGGTGATCATTTTCATATTGATGTCATGAAGCAACCACTGAATACTGAAAACTGATAGTGATGGAGCAGTACAAGTGCAGACTGGCTAAAACATCACATTGAATTCTCCACGAGTGGGGACCAATGGTACGACAGCAATGTAAATTTGAGAAGTGTAAGGTCCTGCATTGCCATCTTATATCAATCTCATTTGGGAGAGGATCAATAGGCAGGTCTGTCACTTTTTCAACCAGTGTAAGTTAATCAGTGTTTCATGAGAAAAGTCTACTTCTCTCTCCCACTGAGATTAGGGACTGGTAGAATCAACCAATGAGATCATTTTGGAAATTGGGCTGAAGTCTTTGTAGGATGTGTGGGGCGGGGGGGGGGGGGGGGGGTGGTGCTGTTTGGTTGTGGGAGAGGGCAGACTGAAGACTGTCAGAAGTCCTCAATCACATACCAGTCTCTTTCATTACTTGAGCATCAACATAGGGCAGCAAAAGATTAAAATAAGCTGTCAGTTTCAGATAAATCCCAATTACAGATCCTATTTTGTGTTTGTGGCCAAAGAACAAATTGTCATTCATAAAGAGCTCACAGCATCCTTGGGATGAGAAAAGACTTGCATTTATATAGCAACTTTCAAGACACCCCAAAGTACAGGCAATAAAGCACATTTGAGATGTACTCAAACTGTACAGGGCACCAGTGATAACACTCCTGAGCTTAGAACATAGAACAGTACAGCACAGAACAGGCCCTTCGGCCCACGATGTTGTGCCGATCTTTATCTGAAACCAAGATCAAGCTATCCCACTCCCTATCATCCTGGTGTGCTCCATGTGCCTATCCAATAACCGCTTAAATGTTCCTAAAGTGTCTGACTCCACTATCACTGCAGGCAGTCCATTCCACACCCCAACCACTCTCTGTGTAAAGAACCTACCTCTGATATCCTTCCTATATCTTCTTCAATATAATGTCATAAGATCTTTTACAACAATCCATGAGAAAATTTTCTATGGTTCTATGGTTAGTTAGGAAGGTTCAGTCGCTAGGTATACATGGGGAGGTAGTAAATTGGATTAGACACTGGCTCAATGGAAGAAGCCAGAGAGTGGTTGTGGAGGATTGCTTCTCTGAGTGGAGGCCTGTGACTAGTGGTGTGCCGCAGGGATCGGTGTTGGGTCCATTGTTGTTTGTCATCTATATCAATGATCTGGATGATAATGTGGTCAATTGGATCAGCAAGTTTGCTGATGATACAAAGATTGGAGGTGTAGTGGACAGTGAGGAAGGTTTTCAAAGCTTGCAGAGGATTTGGACCAACTAGAAAAATGGGCTGAAAAATAGCAAATGGAATTTAACAGAGACAAGTGTGAGATATTGCACATTGGAAGGACAAACCAAAGTAGAACGTACAGGGTAAATGGTAGGACTCTGAAGAGTGCAATTGAACAGAGGGATCTGGGAATACAGGTACAGAATTCCCTAAAAGTGACGTCACAGGTGGATAGGGTCGTAAAGAGTGCCTTTGGTACATTGGCCTTTATAAATCGGAGTATCGAGTATAAAAGTTGGAGTGTTATGGTAAGGTTATATAAGGCATTGGTGAGGTCAAATTTGGAGTATTGTGTACAGTTTTGGTCACCTAGTTACAGGAAGGATGTAAATAAGGTTGAAAGAGTGCAGAGAAGGTTCACAAGGATGTTGCCGGGACTTGAGAAGCTGAGTTACAGAGAGAGATTGAATAGGTTGGGACTTTATTCCCTGGAGCGTAGAAGATTGAGGGGAGATTTGATAGAGGTGTATAAGATTTTGATGGGTATAGATAGAGTGAATGCAAGCAGGCTTTTTCCACTGAGGCTAGGGGACAAAAAGACCAGAGGGCATGGGTTAAGGGTGAAAGGAGAAAAGTTTAAAGGGAATATTAGGGGTGGCTTCTTCACGCAGAGAGTGGTGGGAGTGTGGAATGAGCTGACGGATAAAGTGGTAAATGCGGGGTCACTTTTAACATAAGAAAAACTTGGACGAGTTCATGGATGAGAGGGGTGTGGAGGGATATGGTCCAAGTGCAGGTCAGTGGGACTAGGCAAAAAATGGTTCGGCACAGAAAAGAAGGGCCAAAAGGCCTGTTTCTGAGCTGTAATTTTCTATGGTTCTATGGTTCTAAAAGGCAGCACCGTGATTTAACATTACATCTGAAAAGATGACTGTTCCAACTATAAAGCATTCGTTCAGTAACTGCAGAGCTGAGATTTGTGTGTTCAAGTCTTTGGAGTGTGACTTGAACACACAAACTTCAGACTCAGAGGCAGGGGTGCTATGCACTGAGCCACAGCCGAACTAAAATTATTTGATAGTTCATGTAATATTCTTTAAATGCAGTCGTTGCAGGAAAACCTAGACGCTGATATGCACACAACAGGATTCCAAACAACTGGTCAGCTGAATTTTTTGTAGCCTCATTGAAGGAGAAATGTTGGTCAACACACGGTGGGCAGCACAGTGGTTAGCACTGCTGCCTCTAAGTGCCAGGGATCCGGGTTCAATTCCAGCCTCAGGTGAGTGTGTGAAGTTTGCACATTCTCCCAGTGTCTGTGTGGGTTTCCTCCGGATATTCCGGTTTCTCCCACAGTCCAAAGATGTGCTATGATAAATTGCCTCTTAGTGTCAAGAGGATTAGCAGGGTAAATACTTGGGGTTATGGGGATAGGGCCTAGAGGGATTGTTGTCGCAGGCTTGATGGGCCAAATGGCCTCTTTCTGCACTGTAGAGATTCTGTGATTATATGAAAACACCAGCAGACCTTTTTACTTTCCAGTGCTGTGGGATCTCTTGTAACTCTCACTGTTGTAAAGCTGGAAATGTAGTCAATTTGTGCACAGCAAGATGAAATAGCATTTCATCTGAAAGACATCAACTCTGACATTCTATTCTCTCATCACTTCGCTAATGAATAATTTGTATCTTCAAGTACAGAACGTGATTTAAGCTTACAACCTTCTGAGGACTGATGTACCAGCAACTTTAAAATATTTTTCAACACTTTAAAATCTTCTTATTCCCCTTGAAGTAACATTTTGGGAATTCATGGTCATTGTCTTATGTGAGGCTTTATTTTGCTCCATTTGCAACTTTTACTGGTGAAAATGCATTAAATGGCTTAATAAGAACATTCACCTCATTGTACTTTCAAAGTTGTGGCTATTTGAAATAAAACAGGAATAGCAATAGAATGGTGATTAGTTTTATTTAATGTAAAAATAATTGTTCAGATTTACTACACTCAGAATTTGTCAGCTTTAAGATGTCAGAAATTTGATAACCTCCCATCCATCATAAAACTAGAGGTAGGGATGTTCGCTGATGATTATATAATGATCAGAACCATTTGTGACTCCTCAGATACTGAAACAGTCTGCGTCCACATACAGTATGGTCTGGGCAACATTCAGGCTAGAGCTGATAAGTGGCTAGTAACATTTTTCTCCATGCATGTGCCAAGCAATGACCATTTCAACAACAGAGAATCTAACTGTTTTCCTTTGACATTCAATGGCATGACCGTCGCTGAATCCATCACCATCAACATCCTGGGGGTTACCGATGACCTGAAATTGAACTGGACCAGCTGTATAAATAATGCGGCTACAACAGCAGATCAGAAGCTGGGAATTCTTTGGGGAGAAACTCACCTCCTGACTCCTCAAAGCCTGTTTACCATCTACAAGGCACAGGGATCCACTTGCCTGGATGAATGCAGCTCCAACTACAACCAAGCACAAAAGCATCCAGGAAAAAGCAGCCTGCTTGGTTGATAATCCATCTACCTCCTTAAACATTCACTCTCTCAACACACACTAGTACCACTGTGCACCATTTATAAAATGCACTGCAACTACTCACCAAGGTTCCTTCGATAGCGCCTCTGAAATCTGCAACTTCTACCAGCCTAGAAGGACAAATGTCACATATGCATGTGAACACCATGACCTGCAAGCCATACACCAGCCAGACTTGGATCTATGATTGTCATTCCTTCACTGTAGCTGGATCAAAATTCTGAAATTTCCTTCCTAACAGAATCATGGATATACTGCGACACCACATCTCTGCAGCAGTGCTCACCACCACCTTCTCAAGAGAAATTAGGGATAGACAATAAATGCTGGCCTAATCAGTGACACCTATGTCCCATGAAAGAATAAATAAAATGTCCATGTACAAAAAGTTAATATGCTGGAGCAAGGCACATTCCATACAATCTTGGACAACAAATCTAATTTCTTCACACTTCCACCCCTTTTGGTAATTTTTACATCCAGTAATGCTGGTAAAATATAATTCTTGTGTGTATACTGCAATGGAAGTAATCCAGGAATAAGTTTGCATGCAGCCACAACTTAAATCATGATAATGTCCTACTGTGCATTATTCTTTCTTCAGCGCTTGCATTTGTTCAGCACTTTTAATATAAAAAAATGCTCAGAAGTGTTTCACAGAGATGTGATGAAAACATACAATGAGCAAAATAAATAAAGTTATTATGGTTTCAAGGAAGGTTGAGGAGTTGTTTATAGAAGGAATTTCAGAGGTCTCGATAGCCAAAGGCATGCGTACCCCTGCCTCCATTCCATTTGTGTGGCAAAGGAAGGGAGATGCAAGTGGTCTGAGTCAGAGAAACTGAGAAGGGGAGGACTGCAGAAGATTGTGAAATGGGGAGGATGAGATCATGCAAGAATTTAAAGACAAGGATTTCAAATCTGACCTGTTGTGCGAAAGGCAGCCAATGTAGGTCATGGAGGAGGACTATGTTGAATGATTGAGATTTGGTGCAGGATCAGAGGGGGGCAATAAAGCTTTGGACAATCTGCATATACATATTTCCTTATTTACATGGTATATAGGGTATATAGTATTGTTTTGACATCAAAAAATGGATCTTGCTGTGCACAAATGAGCTGTTCTATTTCCTACATGACAAGAACAGCTATCCTCCAAAAAAAGTACTTTGTTGGGATTTCCTGAGGTGATGAAAGGTGCTGTTTAAATGCATTTTCTTTTTGATCAAGGGATTTAAAAGCACTTTACTCAATTAAGTACCCCATTGACTGATATAGGCAAATATGGAAGCCATCTAAAGCAACGCATTGAAACTATTTTTCAATAATCCACTGTAATGCTGGAATCTGTCCCAGCAATTTCAAGACCTTCAGTTTCTGCAAACCTAAAATCTATTTCCTTGTACTGTCTTCTACGGTTATCAAAATGAAAAATTGCCTTTGCAGTAGTTTTCAATCGCCACATGCCTCACCGCTTACATTATGCTTTCCTTCTTTTCACAACAGACAATGATCTAAAGTGACCCTCTTATGGGCCTCTGGTCCAAGATTGCTTTAAAATCCCATAAAGGCTTGACCCAGAGTCTGAGTATCCAGTTTGCTGTAACCCACTAATGAACTCTGCTCTTGTGAATCCCAACTCTGAAATACAATGCTAAAATATTTCTAAATCCAATACTGACCCTGCTCCCCTGTGCAATCCATCCAAAGACATGAATTCCACCCAGGAATAAAACCTCCAAATCATTTCAACTGAGGCTAGACACACTTGAAACAGATGTGAAATAGGAGCATGTGAACGAAAATGAGTGACATCTAAAACCATTGGTCTTTTAGCGCGAAGGCTTACAATGTTAAAATGGTTTGCATTGAGCTCACTACAATAATATTGATTCATTGCCAAGCTCAAATTGTTCTTGTGCTGAAGCCTACAATATTTTCCGAACATTGTTTGCTCCAGTAATTGATTCATTTTCTCTGCTTTCAGCTGGTATCAGTTGTACATTTTTGAATCATACAAGTAATGCGGTTATTTTTCAAAACTAAATTTAATTCTCTTTGAGCAAGTGATTAAGAAAGAGAGATTTAGTTACCCATATTTTCAGTACCAGTTCATTATGCTATAATCAAACCTTAAAATTCCGAGTGCCATTTTACCAGTGAAACGAACATGAAACAACACATGGAAGCTTGTTTGGAAAGGGTCGTTTCAAACTCTTTTTTCCCTACAAAAAGGAGGAATGGCTCTATTATCTTAAGGTGAGATAAGAAGCAAATAAAGAGCATGCAAGCATAACTTGAAGAAGTCTAGCTTGTGAGATTAGAGATCTAACGATGAGAAACCACTCTTGTCCATAATCATATTATGGACAAGAGAGGGATTAATTTAAACAGCATGAATTTCTCCTCTTGACACCCATTAATGAACAGAAAGGTGTTTTGAATTGCTTTCTGCTTTATAAGGGGCAGTATTTAATGTGCAACTATGAACTCAAAGTGTTACTGTAATTAAGGCAGCTTCGGTCTCCAAAGGCTGCAGGTAAGGAAAGGTGGGAAACAAGTCAACGTCAGGCTCCAGGCCATTGGCAAACAGTGTGTTCCGCAGGCCTCACTGCTACTTTCTTTTCTAATCAGCTCTCTGGAGTTTAGGCGTAGATGCAGGCACAGGCACAACTGACCAGGGCGCAGTCCTGAAACAGGTGTGCATACCCTGAAGCACTCCAAAGTCTTGAGATTTCAGAATCCTCTTGCACACCCCTCATAATAAATTTGCTAGAGTGGGCATTTCACACATTTCCAAAAATAACTTGCATATCTCAAGGGTGGATCTGCATTTTAAGATTTTCTTTTAATGTAAACTCAGCTGTAAATGTAAATGTGGTTTCAGAGGTTAAGAACTGGCAAAGATGTCAAGAAGTCGTCAGTAACACATTTTCAAATTTCAAAGCTAACTCAGTAAGCAAACTTACATTTTTTCAAAGGAACTGGCAGGCAGTGGACCATGATTTGCACCCTGATTAATGGGAAAGGTGATCAGGAACTCACCAAGGTTCTTTAGGCAGCACCTTCCAAAACGCCATGACCACTATCATCTAGATGTGGAGATGCCGGCATTGGACTGGGGTAAACACAGTAAGAAGTGTAACAACACCAGGTTAAAGTCCAACAGGTTTATTTGGCAGCAAAAGCCACTAAGCTTTCGGAACAGGCTGTCCCTTCATCAGGTGGGTGTGAGTTCTCTCTGACGAAGGGACAGCCACCCACCTGACGAAGGGACAGCCTGTTCCGAAAGCTAGTGGCTTTTGCTACCAAATAAACCTGTTGGACTTTAACCTGGTGTTGTTAGACTTCTTACACTATCATCTAGAACAGGGGTCTCCAAACTACAGCCCGCGGGCCACATCCGGCTGGAAGTTTGGAGACCGCTGATCTAGAAGGACAAGAGTCGCAGATACCTGGGAAGACCACCACCTGGAGGTTCCCCTCCAAGCCACTCAACACCCTGACTTGGAAATACATCATTGTTCCTTCACTCTTGCTGGGTCAAAATCCTGGAACTCCCTCCCTAACAGCACTGTGGGTGTACATACACCTTAGGAAATGAGGTGGATCAAGGAGGCAGTTCATCACCACCACCTTCTTGAGGGCATTAGTGATGGGCAATAAATGCTGGTCTAACCAGTGACACCCGAATCCCATAAATTAATTTTTAAAAATCTTGCAGAGCTTAAGGTGGTAGGTATCAGTTTCCAACACATTTTAAACCTTAGCAAGTTTTCCCTGACAGCACCAGGGGTATACCTACACTTCAGTGACTGCAGCAGTTCAAGGCGGCAGCTATCACCTTCTCAAAGGCAACTAGGGATGGGCAACAAATTCTGGCCTTACCAGCGGTGTCCATATCCCATAAATGAGTAAAAATAACTTTGACATAGAAGAACTGTGGACTAACAGGAGGAATAGTCCAGGTCAGTGGCAAGATTGTGCCATAAGTGGACTTAACTTTACTATGCTGCTGGCAAGTTTGAACCTGGGATTTTGCCAAGTTAGGCTATTCATCATCTTTGCTGGGGGATTTTCACAGTAACTTTATTGCAGTGTTAATGTAAGCCCACTTGTGACACCAATAAATAAACTTTAAACTTTAAAACTAAAATCAACTGAACCATTGGGGAAAATTATGTTGAGGCATTTCCTACCTGCAAAATGATGAACAAAAATGAATGGATTCTCTAAGCAATTATTTCTCTTCCAAGATTGAACTGGAGATTCTTCTCAAACCAAATTGAAATCAAAAGAGCAGAAGCATAGGAAGAGAACAAGTGGAATGATGCATCATTTGGGAGTAATGTAGTTTGTTAATCCATTATTCTCTACTGAGAATAATAAATAATGCTGAAAGAATATGGGTATTTATTTATGATGTCAACACGACTAAAGCAGAAACAAGAAATATTTCAATTGCCTTGGATTAGCTCAAGTCTTCAATAATTCATTTGAATGCACATGATGGAATATTTACCACTCACCTGGATAAGTCTATCACACAACCTTGACATCATAGAGGACAAGGTTGCAGACCGAGTGGTCGCATGAGGACGCAACCAGAAAAGGGGTCATTTGGCGGGTGTGTGTTCGTTATCGCCCAGAACGCAGGCAAACAAGCAAACCACAAGTGTTGAAACAGCTGCTAAGCAAACGGATAAACTAATCTTTGTTGAAAGTCCTTGCTGTCAGAGATTCGGGAACGCGTTGCATCTACAAAAGCCATTCATTTTATTAGTACCCTTGCTAACGTGGATGCAATATTCACTCACTGTTGTGATTGCAGAATGTACGATTCACAGGGTGAAATTTAGCAAGGTTACTCTAACAGTGGTTCCCTGAGTGAAACCAATGGAATGTTGTGCAAAATACCATCACCTCCAAGTGCCCCACCAAGTTCGCACATCATTCTGACCAGTATTGTAGGACTCCCTACTTAATACTGCTGGAGCACAATTAGAATAATGAACCAAGCAGTTCACTACTAGCTTCTTAGACCAAATAGGGTTAGGCAATAACTGCAGGTTTACCAAAGCTGCCCAGGTGATGAGAATAAATAGAAACAAAATCATGGTTGCAACTTGAATTTATTAAAATGGTGAAATTTGACATATTTATGATTAGCTAGCTAGTCACTACAATACTCAAAAGAAAAATGATTAAATTAATTTCAGTTGTATTTAACATTAAATTCACACTTTTGTAATGCACTCACTAATATCTATAATTTAGTGTAGCAATACATTTTCTTGTCAAAAACTGATTTAATTAATTGTATGAAGTTCTTAATAGCTATGATAATTAAATTATAGCTCATTATTGAAGATCACATTCCCTGCATGTTTCATTCAATATTTTCAGACTAGTTTTGGTAAATTTTTAATTTTCACATTTTACAATTTTGTGTTAGTATCTTGCTATGATCCCAATCGATCTTAATACTGGACAAGACAGATCCGGAGCGAAACTGGCTTGATTGAACATAACTTTTAGTTTTTTTTAAAACCTTGGCAGGAAAATTACTGATCAAGTTCACAGGAATCTGTTAACAAAAGTTTAACACAAATGTTTTATTCTTTTAGATAAGAAAAATGAACGACATTACAGCAAAGAAAAAAGGTTGGATTTATCTCAGTACAAACACAAAAATATGATTCAAATATTCACCATTCCTTCATCCCAGCTAGAGCTTTATAGATGTGGTGAACCATAGATGGTTACCACTATGGGTACTTGTACATATGTTACTCTTGTTACTGTTGGGGTTAGGGTTGGGGTGTTCCACCTGTTAGCATTGTTCTGTGGTACACTCCGTTTGGCTCCGCCTTCTTATAGGAGTATAAAGGTCACTGCCACTTCCTAGTGGCCCTTAGTCTGGGATAGTATTGTTAAGCAGTATGCTCTATTCTTGTTGCGAATAAAAGTCTTTATTCCGGGGTACGATCTAGCCTCCCGAGTGAATTAATCACGCATCAATAGACACATACAAAATAAGATAAAACAATCAAATCCATCAGATATCTAATATTTAGGTGGAGTATGGATACCTGTGAATTAACAGGTGGGCTGTTAACTTCAAAGCAAATGATAGATGCGACCAGATTCCATGGATTTCTCCACAAACCACCCAGGTATGTGCTATTTCATGAGCCAACCTGTCTCGCTGGAACCCTTTCCTTTTCACAAAGATTTCCAATACCACGTTTGAGGAACTTGCCTTGGAATTTTTTTCAACCATTGCACACCCACATGGATGGCTTCCAATAGATTGATCTCACCCTGAGACTTCTCTCCCTTGGATCTTCGAGTACACTCAATCTTCACCTTCTAAGCACACTTTCAGATCTTTGATCATGCCAAATAGAACACTGCTGCACCAAAGGGCCCATAGCAAGGCACACAACAACCTTTGGCTGGCTCCTCGGAGCTTTCCTCAAGCCTGCTTCACTTTAGCTCTGCTCCATGCAACTCTCCAACTCAGAGTATTGCCCTTCTCCTTTCTTTTAACTTGACTTCTGGGCTTTCTTTCTGATTCCTGTCTGGGACTTTCTTCTAGCACCTCTCCCCATCTCCTTCCTGCTCCCTGGGATACCTATGAAATGGCACTCTGGTTCAGGTCAGCTGACCTGCAGTTTTCCAACATTTCACTTCTTTCCTTCTGTTCATGCACTCAATGCTGGTTCCCAGATGAAGAACATAAAAACCACACAAACAACACATCTTTGGTCATTTCCCACATGGCACATGTGCAGAAGGCTTGAGGCCCACTGGGAACTGATGATCCAAGCCTCCGATTTTAAATCAAGGTATGCATTTGCAATTCATAACAATCTTCAGACTTTTAATTAACCCAGCCACTGGTGCAGGCAAGCCAGTGTGTACTGGGGCTAGTCTCCAGCCTCGCTAAATGGAGAGGGTTGGCGACAAGCAGGGTATTGGGCCGTTAAACCACTACCAAATCCAATACAAAAATGGTTGATACAATGGTGATAAATCAGCATTGTGGCAGTCCCATCTAACATGGGAAAAGCTGAAAGAGAAGGGAGGTGGCTACTGGCTTTAATTGTTTCATTCATTGTTTCAGATTATATTTTAATACAGCATTTTATATTTTTAAAATGTCATTGGCTGAACTTTGTTTGCCTTTTCTGAACATGCTGTGTATTTTCCTCATTCAGAACATCAACAAACCATTGTCAAAGGTCCCCCAACTGACCTCCACAACTTTTAATTATCATGAATGTGGGCAATAATTCTTCTAGGA
Organism: Mustelus asterias; assembly: GCF_964213995.1. Lineage (NCBI taxonomy): Eukaryota > Metazoa > Chordata > Chondrichthyes > Carcharhiniformes > Triakidae > Mustelus > Mustelus asterias. The sequence goes on from NC_135803.1 coordinate 50,607,903, forward strand.
GAATATTTGTACCTTGTACAAGTTGAATATTGTAGTTATTTCTAGGCCGAGGCTCCCGTTGCATTCCCACATTTTGAATCACAGAATATTAAACCAAAAAAGTGTTCCCCTTTTGCTCTGAAATAATGGCAATGAGTTTCAGTTGTCTTATGTTTTACTGCTGTTGCTTCCAACATATTGGTGGTGATTCTCTGGCCCTATTGCGCCTAGTGCTAATCACACTACATCAGGAAAATACCAGCAGAGCCCTGAAATGATGTTTGCCTGACCACCCCAACAGACTTAATCAGATTCATGCCCAGCTAGGGCACAAACCTTATTGCCATTCATTTAAGAATATTTTAATATGCAAAGGCGTCTTGGCACTGAATTTTCTGGGCATGTGCAATGTTACCATCCATTGGTATGATGTGATGCCAGCGGGAATCACCAAGTAAAAAAGTTTTAAAGTTTATTAGTCACAAGTAGTCTTACATTAACACTGCAATGAAGTTACTGTGAAAATCCCCGAGTCACCACACTCCGGCGCCTGTTCGGGTACACTGAGGGAGAATTTGGCATGGCTAATGTACCCAACCTGCACATCTTTGGGCTGTGAGAGGAAACCAGAGTACCTGGAGGAAACACACGCAGACACGGGGAGAACGTGCAAACTCCACACAGACAGTGACCCAAGCCGGGAGTCAAACCTGCGTCCCTGGCACCGTGAGGCTGCAGTGCTAACCGGTGTGTCACCATACCGCCCCACTATGGTCTCCACAAATGAAAACCAGATGTGATGACCACACTGGGGGGCTAGGAGCCTCTGGGTGGTTGGGGACATAGCAACCCTGGTACTGCCAGGTTTTTTTGGGGGAGGGGACAGGTGAGGGTTTTGATGCTGGTGATCTATGTTCAGGGAGGGGGAGGTCATGCTGGCGGTCCATGTTTGGATCGGGGGAGGGGAAACATGCCATCATGGGAGGATGCTGTTCAGTTTCACTTTGAGATTGGGGTGGGAGCAAGTTAAAATTACACCCTGATCTCTATGAAGCCAGACTTGCTGTTTAGCCCCCACCCCGCCTGCCCACCTGCGCCCACCCCGCCTGCCCACCTGCGCCCCCCCCCCCCCCCCCCCCCCCCCCCACCCACCCCCCTTCTCTGAACCACTGCAAAACTTGCCCGCTCCCAAAAAGTGACTAAAAGATCATGATCAGATTTATGCCAAATTGCATCCGGTTTTTCGCCAAGATGACAGTCATACTTCCGGAGCATTTCACCCATTATCTTTCTTATTGATCTCAAATTCTTTCCTACTTTGTTTCATAAGGCTCCTCAGGTTTATTGTACATTTAGCTAGACCTGTGCCAGCACTGCCAGCTTTAGAAAAGATTACTCAGGGTAGCCTCTGCCTGAGGCCAACACAATAAAAACACAACTGATTAGTGGCAATTAAAACAGCTTTGCATTCAGCATGTCAAAGTATTTTGCTTCAACTACTCCTCTTTACTCACCTCTCTTTATCCAGAGGATTTAATACTGCATAATGTTCCCTGATAACTAATATTGCTGGTAGCCAGAATGAATTTTGGGCTGAATTTTCATCTGCGTGTGGAGGCATATTTTGGCACGTGAATTACCACACATTTTTTAAAAAAGAAATCTGAATTTCCTCTATGTTCCTGGCCCTGACTAATTTTCCCGTGACTTTTTTTAAAAGTCAGAATGCCTTGTGTTAAAAATGCACGAGTGCCCCATTCTAAACGGGGGTGCAAATTGGATTTCCTCCTGCACACCAGTCTCGTCTGCTTTGGAAGCCATTAAAAGTGCATTAGGTTTGATAGTTTGTGAATGAAATTAAATGTATTACAATGCTTTTAATGCAGTGAGTCTTCATAGAGGTCTGTCCTACAAAGGTAAGTTGACCCTTATATTGAACACTATTACACGATCACAAGCATTATAGTACTATCTGAAAGTACCTTAATATATTAAAAATACATAAAATAAAATTTCCTCTGCAAACATGTTTTGGTGTTTTAGTATAATTGGACCGGCAAACCTGGCTGCTCTTTTGTTTCCAATAACATCAGGAAGAGCTCCTTTGAATGTATGAAAAGGAAGAAAGAGGTCAAAGAGAACGTAGGTCCCAATGAAGTTGGGGAAATAATCACCGGAATGCTCCCAAAAAAATTCAGTGTGTCGAAATCACTTGAAAACTGGAGTAATTCATGCTGTTTTTTCCAGTGGTAGTTCAGAGAAGAACCTCTCACACTGTGCACTCCAGAGGTCACCAGCATGAATATCATTAAATTGCAGGGGGTGGGGTCTATTCCTGCCTGAGAGGCTGAAATCAGCGTGCTGCGTGGGCCACTGCGTATGCGCTGATTTGTCAGTGCTGAGATTGGCACATGTGCAGTGGCCCCGCATTGATGGCCACCCAATTGTTGGCCAGCTCAAGCACTGGCCAGCCCCGTGACCCCCACACTGCTGGCTCTCTGCCTCCCCACAGCCTGATCACTAGCTCCCCAAAAGTGGGGAGCTACTCTAAACCCCACTGGAGCGAAACACTCTGGTGGTGGGGCGGGGTGCTAGTGGGCCCGGAGACTTCAATACTGGGCTTGCTAATCACATTTAAATAGTATTAAAATATCGCGCATACCTAATACAGCTCCATGCCTATTTCCGGCGTGGAGCAGACAGCGCCAGAAATCTGGCGCTATGAGAGGCACTCGGGCCGGATGCCCAGCACGGATCGTGCTAATCCGGCCTCGCTGAGATCTCCCAGCCCGCTGCGCTAATTTATTAGTGCAGCGGGATGGAAGAATCGCCCCTCATAATGGGGAACCAGGAAATGGCAAAGAAGTTAAATGAATACTTTGCATCAGTCTTCATGATGGAAGACATTAATAATTACAAAAAATACTAAATAATCAAGGGCAAAAAGGGAGGAGGAAATAAGTACAATAACCAGTACTAGGGAAAACATCCTAGGGAAACTCATGGAGCTAATGGCTGATAAGTCCCCTGGACCTGATGGGTTGCATCCTAGGATATTAAAGGGAGCAGCTACCAGGATAGTGGACGCACTGGCAATAATCTTCCAAGAATCCTTAACTTCTGGAAAATTCCCAGATGATTGAAAAACTGTCAATGTGACACCCTCATTCAAAATGGGAGAGAGAGAAAACATGTAACTATAGATAAGTTAGCTTAACATCTGTCAATGGGAAAATGTTAACAGTCCATTATAAAGGATGTAGTAGCAGATCATTTAGAAATACATAATATAATCCAGCAGAGCCTGCATGGCTTCATGAAGGGGAAATTATGCCTGATAAATATACTGGAATTCTTTATGATGAAAAAGAGCAGAATAGATAAAAGGGAACCAGTAGATGTAATATACTTGAATTTCCAAGAAAACACTCAATAAGGCGCCATACAAAAGGTTACTTCATAAGATAAAAGATCATGGTGTTGGGGGTTGTACATTAGCATGGACAGAGGATTGGCTAACTAAGAGAGGACAGAGTTGGGATAAGAGGGACATTTTCAGGATGGCAACCTGTAACTAGTGGAGTGCCACAGAGATCAGTGCTGGTATCACAATTATTTACAATATATATTAATGACTTGGACAAGGGAAGTGAAGACACGATTGCCAAGTTAAGTTGACCGGTGACATAAAAATAAGTGGGAAGGTAAGTGGTGAGGATGACAATCTACACAGAAATATGGACAAGTCAAGTGAGTGGGAAAAAATTGGCAGATGGAATATAACATAGGAAAATGTGCAGCTGGGCAGTTTGGTAGGAGGAGTAAAGGAGCTGGATATTATTTAAATGGAGGAGGACTGCAGAAAGCTGCAACACAGAGGAGTTTGGGGGTCTTTGTGCATACATAACAAAAAGCTAGCATACACGTTCAACAGGTAATAGGGAAGGTAAATAAAGTGTCTTTACTGCAAAGAGAATGGAGAATAAAAATAAGGGAGTCTTGCTAAAACTATACAAGACACTATTTAGATGACACCTGGAATACTGCGAACAGTTTTGGTCCCCTTATCTAAAGAAAGATGTACTGGCATTGGAGGCAGTCCAGAGAACATTCACTATGTTGTCCCCGGATATGGAATGATTTTCTTGAGGAGATATTAAGTAAGCTGAGTCTGTACTTATTGCAGTTTAGAAGAGTGAGAGGCAACCATATTGAGACATATAGGATTCTTAGGGGACTTGACAGGATAGATGCTGAGAGGTTGTTTTCCCTTGTGGAAGGTTCTAGGACCAGAGGGCATAATCACAGAGAAAGGGTCACCTAATTAAGAGAGAGATGAGGAGGAATTTCTTCTCTCAGAGCATAGAGAGTCTGTGGAATTCCTGACCACAGAGGACTGAAGAGGTTGGGTTGTTAAATATGTTCAAGACTGAGGTAGACAGATTTTTAATCAGTAAGTGAATCAAAGGTTATGGGGATAAGGCAGGAAAGTGGAGTTGAGAATGATCATGTATGATCAGTCATGATCTCATTGAATGGCAGAGCAGACTTGATAGGCTGAATGGCCTACCTCTGTTTCTGCATCTTTTGGTCAAAATAACTCCATGTTAATTGGTAAATTAAAAGGATGACGTCTGCATTGAGCTTGCTGGAGTCTACTTCAGTGTAATCCTGCCACCACAAACATAAAAATTCCCTTTTAATTTCTGTAAATTTTCTTGTTCTAACATCTTCCACACCTCGAATAGCAGAAAATGCGTCAATGTGAACCAAATTCAAGTAATATCACCATTAGATGGGAGCACAAGTCACCTGCTGACTTGCTCCTAACTTATTATTCACTGAGGTTTTACAGCAAACTGTTTAGAACACTAATCATTCTCTAAAAATACCAATAAGCAGAGAATTGTTAAATAGAAGCTGGCACCCTCACGAGACAACAGAGTTAGCCGAGGATAAATCGTAATTGTAGGGATCAGAAATTGTTCACATCAGTGTTTACAAAAGAGGATCCTGGGGAGCAGGCAAATCTGAATTAATTAAAAACAAAACTAGCATTGAAAGTAATGAATTAAAAAATATTAGAAAACACAGTTAAGCTAAATGAAGACAAAGTGCCACGATCTAGAATGAAAGAATTTCAGGGTCATGTTGAGTGTGAATGCATGCTGGAGAACTGGAGTGTGCCCAACGTTTGAAAAGGGAGACAGCATTAAACTGTTTAATTAGTTCGTTTGACATCTGTAGGGGGGAGTGGTTTGGCGGGGTGGGAGGGGGGGGGGGGGGGGGAGAAACAGAGGAATCGTCATGCTTAAGAATCTCACAGATGCAATAGAAATTAAGATTTTAACCCCAAATGAAATGGTGCATTTTTATGTATGGATGTACATCCTTTTTTTGTTTGAGTGGTGAACCAAAGTCGCAAAATCTTTTCAGCCTCCACTTGCAAACCAATCAGCTCTCTTTTCTCACATAAAGTTGTTGTTTCCCCTGATATTGGTATTCTATAGAATTATATATGTCCACCTGAGTAGCAGACAGGGTCCCATTTTGAATTCTCATTTGAAATATGGTCACTTTGATGCTGCAGCACCCCCTCAGTACTGTTATGGGTGAGGAAAGGCTTAGGTCCAGATGTCATCATAGGATCTACTGTTTAGAAGGAGGCCATTTGGCCCATTGAGTCTGCACTGACAACAATCCCACCTAAGTCCTGTCCTTTCCCCGTAATCCCACATATTTACCCTCCAAAACCCCCTGATAATAAGGGGCAATATATCATGGCCAATCAACTTAACCCACACATATTTGGAGTGTGGGAGGAAACCGGAGCATCTGGAGGAAACCCACGCAGACACAGGGAGAATGTGCAAACTCCACACAGCCAGTCACCCGAGACTGGAATTGTACCTGGGTCGCTGATGCTGAGAGGGAGCAGTGCTAACCACCGTGCCACCCCAAAGATTGCGTATGAATAATGTTTACTTAAGCATGGAATTGGAGAACCTGGCATCAATGTGGAGCAAACAATTTCATGAAAGGAGGGAAAGATAAAATAAGAGAAAAAATATTGCAAGATATAACACTTTTCCAAAGCATGTTCAATCATTTTATCTTCCTGTAGAACAGTTTAGCAGTATTATCCAGGCTTTTAGGAAGAAGGAACAACACTGCAGCTGAGGACCTTAGCAACTTACATCACCACCTCCAAAAGAATGGTTAGTTGGAACAAAATGTAATAGAGATGTTGCTTATATTTCAGTCCTGCACGACTTACTACTCAATTTTAAATATGTCAGTTGCAGCATGGCTGGCATTAGAGATAAAGTCAGTCGCAATCAGAGTTGCATTAATCACTCCATTATGAGCAATTTGCTGGCCTCGAGGCACTTATATAAAGTAACTGCAGCAGCTCATTAGCCTCCAAATCATCAGGAACAGTTCCCCCATGGAACAAATGCTATGATTGAACTTCCGTCCTGCTCGTCTATTCCATGGTCAAAAATACACATCACCACACACCAGACTAAAGCTTGGTGGAAATAAATGGCAACAGTTTTTTCGCTGGTGTGAATAAATAATCACAGGTCTGTATGTCAGGACTTGAGCTTGCATATTATTCAGCAAATGGAGCTTTAAAGAAAAACTTTTGTCTTCCAAAGGAATAAACGATTTAAGCAGAAGTGCTAGATTTGTAAGCAAGGGTGTAAATAGCTTAAAGGAACATAGTCAGCACGGATTTGTGAAGGGCAAATCGTGCCTCACAAATTTGATAGAATTTTTTGAGGAGGTAACTAGGTGTGTTGATGAAGGTAGGGCGGTTGATGTCATATACATGGATTTTAGTAAGGCGTTTGATAAGGTCCCCCATGGTCGGCTTATGATGAAAGTAAGGAGGTGTGGGATAGAGGGAAAGTTGGCCGATTGGATAGGTAACTGGCTGTCTGATCGAAGACAGAGGGTGGTGGTGGATGGAAAATTTTCGGACTGGAGGCAGGTTGCTAGCGGAGTGCCGCAGGGATCGGTGCTTGGTCCTCTGCTCTTTGTGATTTTTATTAATGACTTAGAGGAGGGGGCTGAAGGATGGATCAGTAAATTTGCTGATGACACCAAGATTGGTGGAGTAGTGGATGAGGTGGAGGGGTGTTGTAGGCTGCAAAGAGACATAGATAGGATGCAAAGCTGGGCTGAAAAATGGCAAATGGAGTTTAACCCTGATAAATGTGAGGTGATTCATTTTGGTAGGACTAATTTAAATGTGGATTACAGGGTCAAAGGTAGGGTTCTGAAGACTGTGGAGGAACAGAGAGATCTTGGGGTCCATATCCACAGATCTCTAAAGGTTGCCACTCAAGTGGATAGAGCTGTGAAGAAGGCATATAGTGTGTTAGCTTTTATTAACAGGGGGTTGGAGTTTAAGAGCCGTGGGGTTATGCTGCAACTGTACAGGACCTTGGTGAGACCGCATTTGGAATATTGCGTGCAGTTCTGGTCACCTCACTATAAGAAGGATGTGGAAGCGCTGGAAAGAGTGCAGAGGAGATTTACCAGGATGCTGCCTGGTTTGGAGTGTCGGTCTTATGAGGAAAGGTTGAGGGAGCTGGGGCTGTTCTCTCTGGAGCGGAGGAGATTGAGGGGAGACTTAATAGAGGTTTATAAAATGATGAAGGGGATAGATCGAGTGAACGTTCAAAGACTATTTCCTCGGGTGGATGGAGCTATTACGAGGGGGCATAACTATAGGGTTCATGGTGGGAGATATAGGAAGGATATCAGAGGTAGGTTCTTCACGCAGAGAGTGGTTGGGGTGTGGAATGGACTGCCTGCAGTGATAGTGGAGTCAGACACTTTAGGAACATTTAAGCGGTTATTGGATAGGCACATGGAGCACACCAGGATGGTAGGGAGTGGGATAGCTTGATCTTGGTTTCAGATGAAGGTCGGCACAACATCGTGGGCCGAAGGGCCTGTTCTGTGCTGTACTGTTCTATGTTCTATGTTCTATGTAATCCAGGTTTGCTGAACCTATCACATTATGACTAGGCTAATTATGCCAGTTTTGTTTTAAATTGCGCTGGCATGCTTCCATCTACAAAAAAATGATGGACTCACAAACAATTCATTTCAGATTGGTCGCCATCGTATTGAGCACATTTGATGATGATTGAAGAGGCCAATCATGGACAGGTAGATTCTGCCACAAGGGCTGCACGTGAAGCTACCAGGTATCGTGGTTTAATTGTTTTCGCAATGGCCTTTGGCTGCCAAGACACTGTAGCCATTGCTTCAAATTAAATACATTAAAATGCATTCGAGCATTTAGTGTTCACCACAACCACGTTTGTGCAATTTAACTGAGCCTGTCTGAACACTCGTCAATAAGAGTCACTTTCCTTTTAAGATTGTGGTGGCTGGTTCCTGACAACTAGGGCCATTCTTGCTTTGATCTCTGGTCTGCGTAGAATTAACCGATGTTTTCCAGAGTGGTAGAAGTGGTGTTGGTATTAACCTAGGTGTCACTGGGTTAAGGACTCAGAAAAAAGCTTTAGTTCTCAGTCCCGGTTGCTATCAATAACCCCTCTTAAAAGTGCCTGTGGGTTTCAGGTGAAGACACTCCTGATTCAAGGTCATAGACCTGAAGCTTTAACTCTTCCTCCCTCCACAAATGCTGGCTGGGTCGCTGAGCATCCAGCTTTTTCTAGTTTTGTTTTCGATTTCCAACATCCGCAGTATTTTACTGTTGGATTGGATTTAGTGTTGATGCTGCATTGTCAAGGCTCACATCTTCACTTTATCCTTGATACAAACCCCAAGTTCATTTTACCATTCCCATTTTGCACCCTTTTCTTCCTAATTGCATTTTGCTGCTTTGTGTAATTCTCCCTGATTCACTCACTTTTACAAAACAGGCTCTTTCTTATTACTAGTCCTAATCATGTTCTAGAAAGAAGCTGGGGCCAATTTTGTGGCTGTGGTCACCTTCTGTGCAAATGACGGCAGAGCCTCAAGATCTGGAAGTCACAGTTCTCGCCAGTGAGAATGCAATTTTGGATCTTGCTCTCCCCTTGCCAGCGATGTCATCAGGTTCACATCCATTTGCTTTACAGTCATTTGAATATATTTAAATATTATTAACCCACCCCCTCACCAGATATTGATCTCCCACTGTATTTTGACACCACACCGAAGTGACATTACGCCGGAGCAGTTTACAACAGGTTCACATCATGGGCGCCTCCCCCAAGGTGTAAAGGTAAGTGTAGCCCCTGGGAGAGATGGACATGGCCAGACAGTGTCCTGGCAATGTCCCCTGGTACTGCCTTGCGACGCAGGTTGACACTGCCGTGGTGGCACCATGCCCATGCCAACCTGGCAGTGCCAGCCTGTGCGAAGGGGCTGGCCCCAGTGGGAGCCTCATTGCGGGGATTCATTTAGATGTAATGGTGACCGAGAGCGGATGGAGGCATTGGGCACGCCAATGATGGCTGTTAGGGGAGGGGAGGGGAAAGCTGGGTGCCTCCTTGTGGTGAACCATCGTTGGTTCCCACTGGATAGTGCTGAGCCAGGGGCTGGCCAGGACTACAAGGATGTACATATGTTACTGTTGGATTGTGCTATTGTTGCTGTTGGGTTAGGGTGGGGTCGTTACACCTTTGTATGATAGTGTTGTGGCACATCCCAGTCGGGCTCCACCTCCTGGGAGAGGTATAAGAGTCCCTGCTCTGGCCGGGACCCCTTCAGTCTGGGATAGTGTACATAAGTTCTGGTAGCTTCATTAATAGTAAATAAAAGCCTTCATTTACTGAGCTTCGAGCCTCGTGTCTAAATTGATGTGCATCACTCCTCAGTCTGAGAAAGGGTGGGGGGAATTAGGGACCAACTCCGATCAGAGGTGGGAAGGGGAGCCCGTGAGACCTTCATGATGGGCTGAGGGGCAAGTTTTTACAGGTTATGATTTGTGCTCCCTTTACATATGGTGCCCTGATCTCCATGCAGCTGGGCTTTGCTGGTGTGTTTAGGCCCCACCCCCTGTATGATGGCATGAAACACATACCCTTGATTTTTTTTGGCAGGTTCATAAGATTTGGAGAGAAAACTGACCTGTCTCACAGGAGAGAAACATGTTAGTTTTCTCGCTGGAAACAACACACTGCCATTTTTTGGTAAGATAACCCTTTTTTACCTTTCATTGCATTTCATCCACGAGTATCTTCTTGAGTAGATACCACTACGGATTGATTGATTTATCAATGAAATCATAGAATTATGGCAATCCTAAAGTGCAGAAGGTGGTCATTCGGCTCATCAAGTCTGCACCAACAATCCCACGTAGGCCCCATCCCCATAACCCCACATATTTACTCCGCTAATCCCTCTAACCTATGCATCCAGGGACACTAAGGGGCAATTCAGCATGGCCAATGCACCTAAACCCACACATCTTTGGACTGTGGAAGGAAACCGGAGGAAATCCATGCAGACACGGGGAGAACGTGCAAACTCCATACCATCACCCAAGCCGGCTGACTAATAATAGTTTTCACATTATTCTGCCAATTTCTCGCTCATAATTTCACAGTTAGCGTCCTCAATATCCAAAAAAACTCATTGTGATCCACTTATCTTCCCTTTAAACAACTTTTGTTAAGTAACCCAAAATACATAGTTTAGGTATTTTGCACTGTACACATAGTAACGATTCTTCCACAGCAGCTCACAACATCATGATGTAATGTCCTTGAATTCTTTGGCTCTTTTTCAGTACTGAATGAGGCACAGTTCAGACAAGCCAGCATTTTGTTAACAGCCTAAAACTTTGTTCTAAGCATCTTTCAGACTACTCCAAGAAAGAATTTCTCTTGGGTTTACACAGACTTACACGACTGAACAGTAAATTCAGATGGCAGCCAATTTATGAGGCTGCTGACTGTGTGTAGTCTGCACATAGCATAAACTTTCCATTTATAGGGCATCTAGATCAATGAGTAAAACCTCCTTTTGTATACATCCCATTCAGACAGAGTGTACATTTTTGCATCAGTAATCAAGGACAAATGTGCATTGGACGAATAAATGGATTAAGACCAACATTTTTGCAGTTGAGTTAAATGAAGTAGAAACACTCTTCGACCCAGGTGCCAAGAGTTTAATATTCAAGTTTTAAAAGATCTCACAAAGTGCTCTTATTTTACATTAGGCACTTATTTTAGAAAGGAGCACAAATTAGCAACCTGTATTTTAACTTATAGTTTTCAAGTTCACCTTTAACAAATTAGATCACACATCTACTTGCTTTGGCAGCTAATTTCTTAATATGATGGAATTAGATTTCCACGAGTTTTATGAGTAAAGCAATAATCAACATAATTGTATTAAAAATTAGTTTAAATAAACTAATACAGTACCATGCAGATTAATTGCTTTGTATTCAAGTACATCACATAACCATATCATAGTCAGTAGGTGTCATGTATGGTATTAAGGAAATAAGTCAGGCTGGGTGCGAGTGGCAGATTACAGCCTGTGTCCAGAAATATGAATGATCTAAAGCCACTCATTTAGGTCTAATTCTAGATCAATATGCATGATTTGACGCGTTTATCACAGCAACAAAATCATAGAATTTACTGTAGATCTATGATTCTACTCGTAAGAAAATGGAAGGCGGAAAGAAAATGGAACTTGTAGCTATGCCTCAGCAATCTCAGAAATCTAACAAAATCAAGCACTGGCATTAAATAAAACTTAAAAACTGCAAGCTGGTTGACAGAATAGTAGCGCTCTTTCACGATGTCTGTGGAAAAATGCTATAAGTATCTTGATTCCAAGATACCAAGGTCTTCATTTCTGAAAACACTACCACAAATTATATGTTTTAAATCTAGGATCCCGATGGTAATCAGAATTCTGAAATTTTTAATATTTGTTTACTCCCATCACATTATGGACTTGTGTAATATTTTAATAATGAACACACTTTTTATGATTATAACACTAATTACTTTGGGTAGCAATTGATGTCTTTCAGAACTCACGGTTCCAGGGAGAGCATCAATGGCTGGCAACACTGGGTCCCACATAGAAAAATAAATAGCTTCAGTAAATATGGCACTTCTAACCAGTTTAACCCTAAAAATATCCTCAAAATTGTTTTTGCGACAATCCAGTTGAATTCTAATTTAAAAGAGTTAAGAGTTAACAATCACTGCTTCACAATATTACTACGAGAGCAAAGTATCTTGAAAAAGCAAACATCTGGTTCAAATAAATAGCCAAAGAGGTGGACAACCAGGCTTGTTACAATTAAATGGAAGGCCATGATCTTGTTGAAAAAAAATAAAGCATTGAAGGAGAAGTATACAATTATTATCTGTCTTGACTCATTATTGTTACACCAAAACTGTGAAGAAGAAGAACTTTCACATCAGGAAGATTTTCATTTATATAGCATCTCTCATGACCTCAGGATGTTGCAAAGCCAATGGAAGCACTTTTGAGTGCATTCACTGCTATGATGTGGGGGAGCAAAAAAACAGCAGTCAATTTACACACAGCAAAGTTTCACAAACAGTAATGTGGTAATGGTTAGATAATCTGTTTTTGCGATATCTGCAAGAACACAAGACAGAACTGCCCTGCTCTTCTTCAGATTGATTCAGTGGCTTTTTGAGGGGACGGCCAAACTCATTTGAAAGAAGTACACTTTACCTATTTGTTTTTAAAAAAGCAGCATGGATTGGACAATTTACTTGAACAAAATGGACTCCGGTGGAATCAGGTGACACCCTTTTTTATTTCTATACAGACAAGGATTAACTCATGTCTGAACAAGATTGCGTAAAGTCATTAAAACATAAATGTCCCATTGAAGGACCATTGAAGAGAACTAGGAGGCAACAAAATTACTTGGGGAAATTACAGGCACTAATGTCTGGATATTTACAGAAACTCAAATATAAATGGCAGCATGGTGGTCCAGTGGTTAGCAGGGCGGCATGCTGGTACAGTGATAAGCACTGCTGCCTCACAGCAACAGGGACCAGAGTTCAATTCCAGCCTTGAGTGACTGTGTGTGGAGTTTTCACATTCTCCCCATGTTTGCATGGTTTCCCTCTGAGTGCTCCCACACTCCAAAAATGTGCAGGTTATGTGGATTGGCCATGGTAAATGTGTGGGACCATGGGGATGGGGGGGGGGGGGGGGCTGAGTAAAGTACCCTAAGAGAATCGGTGCAGACTCGATGGGCCAAATGGCCTCTTTCTGCAAGGTAGGGAATCTATGATTCTATGAATGATTACTCCAGAATCAGTGTCGGCAAACTTGAAATCTGACAAAATGGAGTGTGAAGGAACCATTTTATCACAAGCAAGTATGAACAACCACCCATTGTGTGATAATGGCTTATTGCATCAAATCAATTATGTGGATAATGAGTACATCAATACTGCTGTCACATGACAGACTGGCTGTGGATAAATAATATCTTATTATTCACAAGTGCAACTCAGCAGGTCCATCTGGAATAAAAAGTCACCTTAGACAGATAATTGGGGCTTATTTTTTTCTTTCCTGTACAGGTGAAAGTGCTGCCATCTGAATCACTGCCAATATCCCTTTGGAATGGCTCTGGCTTTTTTCAAAAAAAATTATAAAATGTTTGGTTCATCTAAAGTTTGGGTATTGAGAGAAATATCAGCTTATGACAAAATAGTGCTGATCTTTGAGCTCTTGCGATATTTTTAGAAACATAGAAAATAGGAACAGGGCCATTTGGCCCTTTGAGCCTGCTCCACCACTCATTATGATCATGACTGATTATCCAACTGATCCCGCCATCTTTCCATATCCTTTGAATTCCTTGACCCCAAGACTTATATCTAACTCCTTCTTGAATGCATACAATGTTTTGGCCTCAACTGCTTTCTGCGGTAGCGAATTCCACAGGCTTGCCACTCTCTGGGTGAAGAAATTTCTCCTCATCTTACTCCTAAAAAGGTTTACCCCGTATTCTGAGACTGACCCCTGGTTCTGGACACCACCACTATCAGGAACATCTTTTCTGCTTCTACCCTGTTTAGTGCTGTTAGAAGTTTATCAATTTCTGGGAGATCCCCCCCTCATTCTTCTGAACTGCAGCAAATACAATCCTAACTGACTCAATCTCTTCTCATGCATCAGTCCTGCCATCCCAGGAATCAGTCTGGTAAACCTTCTCTGCACTCTCTCTAGAGGAAGAACATCCTTTCTCAGACAAGGAAATCAAAATTGCACACAATATTCCAAATGAACTGTCTTTATAACCTTAGATGCTAATTCTTACCATTTAATGATATCTTTTAACACCTGACCTATAATATTTAATAACTGAGCAGCTGCTACGTGGAAAGTGTCAGTTCATAGTTTTGTTCTCGGATTTCCTCTTTAATAGTTTTGGCAAGAAGAGGTTAATTTATTCTCACAGTACTGGACCTCCAAATGGTGGTTGGTTGTGTAAAAGGTCAAGGTAAATTTGATCCGGTTAATACAAGATGGCTCAAGTATGCCAAATTTAGACATTTAGTAATCCCCTATAATCAGATTCATCCATTAACACTGGCACATTGTATTGCAAAGAAGAAAAGTAGAGCCAAACAGACATTAATAATGCTAGGTACATCAAGAACCTCATCTAAATATTATGAGCTGGCATAATTCCTTCAAATAGACAAACAGGAATAAAGACTCCAAATAACCAGTCATTAAAAAGAATCAGATCACTACTCATCTGTACAAGGAGGATGGCCATGCAGCTTGCTTATGACAAGCAAAATCCAACCTTACAGAAGCACACCTCAGGCACCAGCTCTGCTTCACTAAGGTTAATTTTAACGCAACCTGCCTGACAGGAAGCTGATGGGGTCAGGCTGGCCACCTGTTTTAACTCAGCATTCACTTGAGTGGAGAATAAAATTGGGTGCGGTTTACAACAGGTGGTTGATCTGAACTGGCTTGATTCCTGTTTGGCGGATTAGACTAAAATTACCACCATTATGCTGCAGTGCTACCACCAAACTTAATATCGTGACACACTGGATCTCACTTTCACTGGGAAGGTTGTGCTTTTATGACCCATACATAATGCAAGTTTCACAAGAGAATAGTTTGGAAAATGATCTGCAAACTGTTGGAGAAATGGGAATAGAGATTTTGGAGAAATCAGCATCACAGAAGCATAAAATGAGCTTCTTCAGCATTTTGCCAAAGACATGGCTAAACTTCAGAGCACACTGTGCCAGCAACAAGCCCTATAAAATTCTAATTGGTTGGATTTATCTCCATTGCAATGTTTTATTCCAAAATGAAAGGTTACAGATTTGCTGGAACACAACAATGCACACAGCCTGTGGAATGCAATACTGATATTCAAGTAATTGCAAATACATCCATGAACATAATTAATAACATTAATCAACTTACTGAAGATGTGATACCAGACAAAAGTTTTCAATAACCGAATTCCAGATAAAGCTTCTGAAATATGATAGGAAATCAAGATACTATTACTAAATGAAAATGCTCAGACCACTCACAGATCTGGAATAACATTGACATTTTGTTCTTAGCAACACAAAACCTTAGCTCTGAAATACAACCGAAAGCTGAAGTGCCTATTGGTGTGCTGGATCACAAAAGATGGTAGAACAATCGGTTTACCCTACAATTGAGCGAAAGCAACATGTTATTAGGTAGTGAAAATACACTTGGTTCAAGTAATATCTAGTTAGAAATATCACAAAGAGTAGTCAATGGAAACGTTTGTTTGTGGGCTATCTTTTTAAAAAGCTAGTTAAGTACAAGTGTACAAACTGAAGTTGTGCCAATGCACAATCCAATGAATCCATGAGAACTGCTTACTAATGGCTTCTTGAGATTTTGACCTGACAGCACAGTGGCACATTGGTTAGCACTGCTGCCTCACAGCGCCAGGGACCCGGGTTCAATTCCTGGCTTGGGGCACTGTCTGTGTGGAGTCTGCACGTTCTCCCAGTGTCCACATGGGTTTCGTCCGGGTGCTCCGGTTTCCATAGAATCCCCTACAGTACAGAACGCGGCCATTCGGCCCATTGAGTCTATGCTGACCACAATCCCACCCAGGCCCTATTCCTGTAAACCCACACATTTACCCTGTGAATCCCCCTAACACTACGGGCAATTTAGCATGGCCAATCAACCTAACCCGCACATCTTTGGACAGTGGGAGGAAACCTGAGAATCCGGAGGAAACCCACGCAGACATAGGGAGAATGTGCTCGTCCCACAGTCCAAAAGACGTGCTGATTAGGTGCATTGACCATGCTACATTCTCCCTCAGTGTACCCGAACAGGCAGTGAAGTGTGGCGACTAGGGGATTTTCACAGTAACTTCATTGCAGTGTTACTGTAAGCCTACTTGTACCTAATAAATAAACTTTAAGATTTAATGGATAGTGGGAGAGAACAGAGAAAGCAGGAACAAGTAGATCTAAAAAAACATATTAATCACGATTTGGGTGTTGATTATCAACCTCTTGACCAATCCTATCCTATCCTAGGTCATCTATCCTAATATCTCCTTAAGGTGGCTGGGTGATAAATGCTACAGATGCTACATTTTTAATACCTATCCTTAAGTTATCTTTGACGATGAGGTGACAGGCCTAAAAGATTAAACACATATTTTCATTCTCCCAGCAAGAAAACCATCAAGTTATTGTGGCCATAGAGGTAGATGTTCAACTTCATTGCCCTGAGTATTGTTTACTTTCACACACAAGTCTTCTCATATTCTCAAAGGTGGAGCTACATTTGACACAATGTCCCTATTCAAAACTCTCAGGTCTTCATGCTATGAGTTAGGTCGAGGGCAGAACTCCAGCTACATCATGCCGATCTCAGTGGAGCTTTTTACAAGCATTGTGAATTCTTTGCTTTTACTTCAACTACTCTCGGAATATTGAAAGAGCCAATTTTGAACTGAATGCAATTTGTGCCCTAGATTTGTCTTCAATCAGATCCAAGTTCACTGGCTGGTTAAACAGCATCACAAGATAGCAGCACTTTTGATCTTCGCTGTAAAGGGATGGAATTTAGTGGTGGTGATTTGGAAAACTAGTAGGAAGCCCCACATCACCTTTCCACAAGAGGCCCAACGGTATTCTGAGATAATCACTTACCTAAATTAAAGCCCTAGAATGGTGGAAACCCGAATCCTGAGAGCTAATGGCCAATTGGATGCCAGCAGTTCTGCAGTACCAGCAACACCACTGGGAACAGTGGGCACTGTTGGTAATATACTGGGGCCTACCCAGAGGATTGGAGGAGGATCCTCTGAAGGCAGGTAAAGTCCAACAGGCTTATTTGGTAGTAAAAGCCACAAAAGCTTTCGGAGCCTTAAGCCCCTTCCTCAGGTACTCACCTGAGGAAGGGGCTTAAGGCTCCGAAAGCTTGTGTGGCTTTTGCTACCAAATAAACCTGTTGGACTTTAACCTGGTGTTGTTAAACTTCTTACTGTGTTTACCCCAGTCCAACACCGGCATCTCCACAGCAGGATGAGGTACCCAGGGAAGGAGGCACTGGGTGGGGGAGGGGATGAGGTCAATAAAATCACGCACAGAATGCCTTTGAATGAAGGATGCCTCCAGAAGGCTGCAGACAAACCCAATAAAGTTTACTGGGCATTGTCCCCAGATAGCAAGTTACTCACTTGCCAGGAGTTGAGCAAGCGTTGACACAAAAGAGGCTCTTAAAAATTGGCACCCTGACAAGAAGGCCATCTATCAGCCTTCCCACACAGAAAGGAAGCAGGACTTCATTGCAGCCAGGCAGCCGGTGGAATGCAATGCAATTCAGAGGAGTTTTGAGTTATGAGGGAACTGTTTGCAAGTTCAAAAGGTGTTCCAACTTTGCTTCATAATGAAATGCTGTATTATTAGTTACATGTTTTTAATGCAGTGATTGGTGATAGAGCTTTGTTTTGAAAAGGGACTTGTCTCTTAAATTGAACAGCACTGTGAAAGTGAAAAAGTCTTCAGTTGTATTAGAGCACATTATCTGTCAGATGAAGTAGTATTCTGTATTGCACAATAGTGAAATTCAGATCTCACTGTTTAAATTGTTCCCTTCGCTTTCATGGTCCCTTGAAATTCAGCACAGCCATCTGTTTGAATGTTTCAAGACTGACAGGAGACTGATCTTCTGGCTGTATTCAAAGGCTTTGATAAATTCCATTTTTTGACATAGTTGTTCAATGGAATTTCAGAATTTCATAATGAATGCTTGGTTGAGTTCCAAACCAACAGATGGGATTCTGTTTAGCAGGGACTGATAACACAGATGTTAAGGGGCTTGTGAGCTTGGTTATTTTGACAGACTTATGAGCTTATTAAGAGGATAAAGGTTTTTAAAGTTGACTTTTAAGTACCATTTGTTTGTTTTGATAAAAATTAATTCCCAAAAGACTGCCCAATATTATAAAGCTTGTGCGCTCTGTATATAATGGAGGCTGAGTGAATGGATTGGGAGATGAGGGAGTATCTGGAGTTAAGAGGTTGAGGCGGGAGTGAGGAGGGTAAGGGGGTCTCATACTGATCTCTAGAACTGGGGTGAAGTCTCAAACACGAGTTTGGTGCTTTTAACCTGGCCAGCTCATCATCAACCCACCTCTGTCTCCGCCTTGGTCCTGCTGTCATAAGTGACCAGAACTTGACTCTAGTTGGTCCATGACCTCTTGCATGAAGTTAGTGCGAGTGAGCACTGCCGATCAGAAGTCCACACAGTGAGGTTTGAAAATCCCCCAACTTTTCATTCCTCCCTCCAAGGTAAAAATTATTAGATATTTTTAAATCTAGCTGGTAGCTGCTTGGCTGGCAATCCTATTTATAATGGTGCCAAATCTATGAATGTTTTATTAAATTTACACTTGGTCCGAATAGAAGTTTTGAAAAAGTTATTCCAAATGAGTTCTATTGATTTTTTGCAGAAACAAAATATGACTTTTGGTTTTAACAGTTATTCTTCACAGATAGCCCCCAATTTGTCAATTCAGGCACGCTGGTCCAAAAAAAAAAGAAAATACGTTGTTTCGCAAAGGAAGAAAGAAAGTGGAAATGGAGAAGGCTAATCATCTCACCACTTTGCACACCCCAAGCAAGCAGCTCAGTGCTGCATAAACAAAGAGAAGCTGTTTGCTGCAAGTCCCGGGAAAGCCAAGAAAACATAGGGCCCGATTTTACCATCAAGCTGCACCCGTTTTCAGGAGCGGAAACTTGGTAAAGTCAGGCGTGAGGCAAGTGGCGCGATCCGTGACTGCCTCCGCGGCCGTTCCCCCTTTCCTAATGGCTGAAAATGGCGGCGATCGGGATGCATTTAAGTTGAATTAATGAGCTTGGTGCCCAACTTTTTCAGCACTTCCCCCTTTACCACCGCATTCGCCCGTTCAGATTTGGCGTGAAACAGACATGGTCTGCAAAGGTCCGATTCGGGCGCTACAGCTTCTGAGGAGGCAAGTTCAGAACTTCCGGTGGTTCTCTGACTCAGATTGGTGGTGGGTTGGTGGTGGTGGGAGATGGGAGAGAGACGGGTCAGATGGATCTCTGGCGGGCCGGGGGGGGGGGGGGGGGGGGGGAGGCGGCTCAAATGGCTTTCTAGTGGAGGGGTGCAGGGAGGTGGGTCAGATAGCTCTCTGGTGGGAGGATGGGGAGGGAGAGGGGTCAGATCACTCTCTTGGCGGGGGGAGGAAGACAGGGGATGTCCGCTGCCACTCCGTGTACGATTGGTGGAGGGGTGGGAGAGAAGGGGGTGTCCGCTGTCACACTGCGTGCGATCGGTGGGGAGGGGTGGGGGGAGGGGGGAGGAGAAGGGGGTGTCCGCTGCAGCGCTACGTGCAATCCATGAGGGGAAAGGGGGACAGGGGGCCATGATCGGTCCGGGTAGGGGGAGTGGGGGGAACAAGGGGGATAGTAATGTTGTGGGGGTGGGACAATATCTGTGGGAGCCGGGGGGGAGGCATCACCCGGCCCGGGAGCGACGTGGCAGGGGAGTGTTTTTCTATTTTTTTTAACTGCGCATGTGCAGTGGAAGGCTCTGATCGGAGCTGCAGGGTTTCAGGCGCGATAAGCCCCGCCCACAGGCTTCTGCAGCCTGATTCGGAATCACTGATATTTTTGCAGGCAGAGTGTGTATGGAGGCGCCTGAGAACTGGTCTAAAAGTTGGACCTGAAACACTCCCAGATTCAAGTCTGCCCAGTACTTAGAATGAAAATGGTAAAATTGGGCCCGTAGGGAAACCCGATGGTGACATTTAGAAACACTCCATAAGAGAGCTGAAAATATTATATGAATGCTAAATTATGCTCAATTCTATATTTCAGAAATTAAATGCTAATTTGTAGAAATTCAATAAAGGGATAACAATTGTAGGACGCCAAGGTCAATTAACACATTAACTGGAAATAGCAATTCTATACTAAAATTGTATGACTCAAGTCAAGTTCCTGATATCCTTACAGGAAGATCTTTTCTGAGCCATCAAATTTACTGATTTGGTTACACATGGAAAAAAATCATCTCACTGGAAAACAGGGGAACAATAACAGATTTTCAGACAACTCATGATTCTGACAACATCCAGGCAGATTATATTTTACTTGTGCAGAATCTACATCCCAAGAGGATTATGTACTCGTGGGCTGGAATTCTATTCCACCTCTCAAACATTTTTTACAATATTAGCAGCAGGTTTTATGGTAGTGCTGTCTTGTACAAGTTGAATCTTCAGTTTAAAAAGCTATAACATTACTCAGAAGTGCTCTGCCTTTCCTTATCAATTTGTTTTCCTTTCAAACTGCTCCATGTCTTTGGAAGAAGGTAGGGTGAGGAAGAATGATAAATGGGTTAGTTTTGGACAGTGCCCAGAGAGTCTAATGCTGGCCTTAGCAGACATCTACAGATGAACATTACAGTGGCAATCACTGGATCTACTGCAAGAGAACAAAAGCCTTGTTAATTTTCCCTCGAGTTCAGGTGCGCCAATGCCAGCCGCTGCATTTTTATGGCATTCAAACGATATCAGTTACCTCAGGACAGACTGGAAATTCAATCAATGATCTTCTGACCTGTACAGTTCAGTAATAATTCCTTTAACACAATGGACCTTAGGAAATTTAAATTATGTGGCTGCTGTGGGTGGGTTTATTGGTTCACGGGGCCTCCTCAACTTGCAACTAAATGCTCTTGCCTCGTCCATTTTGGCAGAGAATTATGTAAGAGCTCTGAAAAATACTTCTGGACAAACAAAACAAACAGATTGATAAAAATAATTAAAAATGGGGAGGCAAGTTTAAAGAAAATTATAGAATAAGCAGTAGAAAAAATTCTAAAATTAACAGTGAAAGCTTCAGAGCAGATTTCACTGTTAATTTTAGAATTGTGTGATTGAAAATAAAGCTGTACGTTAATTATTACAGGCTGAAGAGTAATGGTACATTACAGGTATTGCACACATAACTAATCAATTTTAATGCATGTTTTCTTTGTAAAAGTGTAGAAGCAATCACATTGATTTTCAGGTTAAAATGCCTTAGCTAACTAGATATTTTTAAAATTCATTCATGGGATGTGGGCATCACTGGCTAGGTCAGCTTTTATTGCCCATCACTAGTTGGCCTTGAGAAGGTGGTGAAGAGCTGCCTACTTAAAACGCTGTAATCTCCAAAGTATAGGTACACCCACATTGCTGTTAGGGAGAGAGATCCAGGATTTTGACCGAGTGACAGTGAAGGATTGGTGATATTTTCCAAGTCAGGATAGTGAGTGACTTGGAGGGGAACTTCCAGGTGGTGGTGTTTCCATATATCTGCTGCCCTTATTCTTTTAGATGGTAACAGTTGTAGATTTGGAAGGTGCTGCCTAAAGAGCCTTGGTGCATCTTGCAGATGGCACACACTGCTGCCACTGTTCATTGGTGGCTGAAGGATTGAATTTTTATGAGAAGGGCACTAATTGTAAAGGTTATTTTGTCCTGGTTGGTGTTGAGCTTTTTGAGTGCTGTTGCAACTGCACTCAACCAGGCAGTTGGAGAGTATTCCATCACACTCCTAACTTCTGCCTTGTAGCTAGTGGACAGTCTTTGGAAGTCAGGTGGCGAGTTGCTTACCAATGATTCCTAGCCTTTGACATGCTCTTGTAGCCACAGTATTTATATTGCTAGGACAGTTCAGTTTCTGGTCAATGGTAACCCCAAGACGTTGAGAGTGGGTGATTCAAAATTACTAATGAATGTCAAGGGATTACGGGGGTTGATTTCTCTCATTTGGAGATGGTCATTTCCTGGCACTTATTCAGTGTGAATGTCACTTACTACTTGTGTACTCAAGCTTGGAACTTGTCCCAATCTTGCTGCATTTGAGCATGGACTGCTTCAGTATCTGAGAAGTTGCAAATAGTGCTGAACATTGTAATCATTATTGAACATCCCCACTTCTGACCTTATGATGGCAGGAAGGTCATTGATGAGTCAGCTGAAGATGGATGGGCCTAGGACACTCTATAGCTGAAAGAGCTGGGCATGTGTAGAAGCACAGAGTCATGGGCTTAAGGCTTATAAATTAACTATGAGACTATGTTTCAACTTTGTTAGTTAGACAGGAATTACTGGCAGCCTTATAATTTATGCAAAGGCAGAACTGGATAGTTCCAGTCTTGGTTCTCCCAAAAATTGGGAGATGTATGGAAAATAATTCTGATTCACTTCGAGAATGTTAATGTTTCGTACTCCTTTTGAGAAAAAGTTGGATTTATTTATGACTGGGGCAAATGTCATGCCATGTTGTACAAAAGGTATATACCCTGCAACAGAAGTCAGGGTCAATGCAGTCACCTGAACTTATTTCAATCACTTAAAAGGGTCGAAGACAGTTTTTTCAGACTTACCACCCATTTCCCATGCCTGCAGCATGACTAACAAGATATCCCAACTGGATGGACAGGCAAGATAGACCAGTGGCCTCTTCCTGTCTGAGCTTTTTCATGTGTTTGTACGTTTATCAAAAATTTATCTAAGAAGCTTTCATAACAATGATTATTAACAGTTCATATTTGTTGTTCTGTGTAGAAGGCCCTACTTCCTAGAAATCAAAGGCGAGGATGAGCATACTATTAAACTATTTTCCTAGTCAAGTCTGAAGACTGATTCAGTCTTCAGTTAATCCATGACAATTTTTTTTAAATTTGGCTATTAGTCTCTCCATGTTGATGGGAAATAACTGGCGTTTAATAACTTACTTTTTGCATGAAAGAGCTGATTTCCACATGTTAAAATGCTCCTAACACGAACCAGAACGGAACAAAGTTGCAAAACAGTTTTTTGTTGCACCCTATCCAGAACACATCAGTAAATCCTTTTTTCTTCACCTCCCACAGTCCAGTTTCTGACATCAAATCAACAAGATTATAACAGATTTTACAAGTTAGCATTTTGGGCTTCCGGCCATGTCTAGCAACACTGACTATTTCTTACATTGTCAGGCAAATCAATTCCAAAGAGTACTTCATTCTATATTATTGATCTGGTTATGAAATACGATATCCATAATCCCATTAGTTGACCTCCAACAGAAGTTTGTAAATATCTTAAAATCCGGTAATTCAATTGTACTGTCACTCCTGAAAGCAGGTTTCAAAAACACATTCAAAATGGTACATGCTTGACAACAGCTGTTAATAAGCTAAATGTGAGTAGACCCTTCATACATTATTCAGGGATGAGGTGGGCTTTGTGAGCCTAATGCCTCTCTTGGCCGCAATGCACATTATCTAGACAACCGTGCAAATCCTTCTGTATTCAGGGCAGTGCAAACATATTTCTGAAAAGCCCTAGCAGTTTTGTTTCCCCGACCATTGACCGGAGCCCAATGAATATCTGGTGGAATCATTTACACCAGCTAGTGAGTTCAGCTAATGCTGATCATAAATAGCCATCTCCTAGCTGTGCAGTTTACGCATTCTGTTTAACTGCATACATAACACAAGCCAAAAGCAATTGGCAGTATGAAGTTCAAAAGAACCCAATGAGAGAGTTAGGACACTAAACAGGAGGCGCTCCAAATTTTGCTTTCCATTCGGTCACAATCTATTTCAGAGAAGGCAATACAAATCAGGTTGATTGATAAATAAATAGCAAGAAATTGCAAACAAAATCTAAAATGCTACATTTCCCTATCATTTCCCATCATTGCAATCCTCACCGATCTACACTGACTTCTCATTTTAAAACTGTTTTTCTCCATTGTTTACCCACATTATCTCAGTGACTTTCTTCAATATTACATTCCATCTTATATCCATTTTTCCTCTGAATTAGCCTGCACTGCTCACATACAACCTCACCAAATTCTATGTTTTACTGCATTCCTGAATAGTTGATTTGCTTGTGAATTAGGTCTTGAGTTGGAATTAATTTGATGATCATCTATACAGGCAATGTAAATTGAGAGGCGCCATGCCTAGGATATTAAGTGGCATTAAGATGCTACAATAATAACCAGCGTACATTAACAAATACCATGGCAACTCAAAGACAATGTGTTAGCAGTCATCATTTTAAGTATGCATATTCAAAATCATTTTTGTAAATATGTAGCATACAACAAATCATAAATGCATAACAGTGGGCAGTTAATGTTGGACCATTATATCCTTCAGATTTTGTTTATCAAAGTGATCATTTTAAGGGTCCTATCAAATTTATAATATCCGCTTGCGTGATTTCATTGCCAATCAATTGAATGAGATTTCTACATTAGTTTCTCATGTTATGCAATAAGTTATCAAGTTATAGTGTGAGTAGCTGTAGGCAAAAGAATCAGAGGCAACATGAGACACTTTTTTAAAAAAGGATCTGTTGTGGTCTGAAATGCACTGTCTGAAAGGGTATCTCCACATCATGAAAGGGTGGAGGCAGCAGATTCAATAGTTACATTCAATAGACAATTGGATTACTACTTGAAGGGAAAAAGATAAAAGTCAATGCGGAAACCCCAAGTGAGTGGAATTAATTGCAGAGCTCTACCAAATAATCGGCAAGGTACAACGGACTAAATGGCCTTCTTTTGTGCTGTATCACTCCAACATTCTACATTGCTGATATTCATTTTGTTCAAATCAGTTTTGTTTGGAAATGTTCATTATGTAACTTAACAATATAGATTTATTTTCTGGACATATTGATTTTCACGTCCAAAATAGCATCAATAAGACATTTGGTTGCAGCTGAGGGCATCAAGCACATTCACCATTCATTAAGTACAGATTTGCTTAAATACCTAAAGTATGGTGTCAGTTTCTGCTTGATCAAGTTATTGTAGTTAGTTTAAACAGAAAAGCAAAAGTATGGAGTCTTACAAAATATCTTGAAATATCCAAGTTTCAGTATGATGCACACAAATTATAATCCCCACATTAGCTCATCACAACTTGCATTTATACAGCAAATTGCCCCAAAACACTCACAAAAGGAAGGAGGAAGATGGACAAACCAGTAGCTAGAAGATGTAGCAGAAATATAACAAGGGACAAAATCACCATGGTGGAAAAAGTATGGGAATAAAAATGTGCCAAATTGATAGAAGTGAGGGATTGAGCTAGGACACAGGGTGGGAGGGGATTGGATGGGAAATGTGGGCAAGGCCATGGACAAGTTTTGTATACGCGATCAATTTGTAAAGAATAGCATATATTGGGATAACATGGTGATTAGTCATACCCTCTATTTTTAAGCTAGCCTTTGCAATGAAGTACAATCTCAAATGAGATTTGGATTGTGGTTTCACTACCTACTTCAATCATTTCCTTTTGGTTTCCAGTTAGAGAGTCATACAGGATTAATGGTATAAATACACAAATAATATGGTATGCTCCAATCCTTCAGTATCTACCAAGGCTTTTGACTCAGTTAATTGGGAAGCCTTCTGGAAGAGTCCATCATAAGTTGGCTGTCCCGAGAAATCCATCAATATTCTCCAACTCCTACATGACAAGGTGTCGGCATCAGTCCTCAATGATGGAAATATCAAGCACGGATGCATTATCATCCCACCCTTTTCTCCACGTTCATCACCACCATCCTTCACTTTGTCAACAGGATGTTGTCTACTTTGTCTGCAGGATGGACGGAAATCTGTTCAAACTCAACTGGTTGAAACCCAAGAAGAAAATCACACTGATATTGCTCGTGAAACTTGAGTATGCGGATGACAACACCATCTCTGGTGTCTCAGAAGAGAATCGCCAAGTCATGCTTGACTCCTTCACGGAAGCATACCAAAGAATCAGTCTCAGCCTCAAGATTCAGTTCCTTTACCAACCTGCCCCAAGGCAAGACCCGTTGCCTGCCTTCATCAATATTTACAGAGAAACCCTGCCAAAGGTGGAACATTTCCCCTACCTGGGGAGCCACTTCTCATCCAAGGTTGACATCAATGCAGAAATCCAACATTGTATCCAATCCTCGAGTGCCACCTTTGGATGCCTAAGGATTAAACTCTTTTAGGACCGCAACATCCATGCTGATACGAAGACTCTCACGTACAAGGCAGTTGCCCTCCCAACTTTTCTTTGTGGCTTTAAAACCTGGACTATGTACAGATGCCACCTCAAGGTCCTGGAGAGGTACCATCAACATTGTTTGAGATGGATTCTCTGCATCAGCTGGGAGAACAGGCACACTAACATCAGCGTCCTTGAAGGAGCCAAGCGCACAGCATTAAGGCCATGATAAACTGAAACTAACTTTGCTGGGCCAGCCGCGTGCTTAGGATGCCAGAGTCCTGAATGCCAAAGCAAATCTTCTTTGCCCAGCTCAAGGAAGGCACCCGAACAAGAGGAGGACTTGGAAGTACTTCAAAGATACTGTGCAGACATACCTCAAGAAATGCAGCATAGACATCAACGCCTGGGAGACCCTTGCTCAGAAGAGGCCTACCTGGAGGAAGCTCTTGATTGAAGGGGCATAATTCTTCAAGAACACCGATGGCAAGAGAAGTTCTAGAAAAGGAGCCTGAGAAAGGAATGCCAGTGATCTAAATACCAAGGACAGAATCCATTTCCCAGAAACACCTACCAAGTGTGTGGTCAAAGATGTGGCTCTAGGATCGGGCTCATCAGCCACACGAGCACCCACAGAATTCCTGACCAGTAACACGGAGCTCCTTAGGTGGACAACCAAACAAATCTCCTTCTCCAGTCATCAAACAAAAGGTTGGTCTCTTTAGCTTCAAGTTATATGTGAAGAGTGATTGCAATTACAGTACTATGGGCCACAATTTTAAATATTGAGCAATGAAGGGGAGAAAACCAGAAGTCACTTTGCTTGCTTGAGGCGGAGCTAGTACTTTTGTCAGAATCTTGTAAGGGCCATAACCTTTGCAGAAACCAATGCTTTCAGTGGTTTATTCATGTCATATGGAGTAACTAACATCTGTGATGCTTGGGACTTCAGAAGGAGGCTGAGATACTGGCTGAAGATGATTACAAATACTTCAGCCTTTGCAGTGAAGAGCTGGGTTGTCCCATCCTTATGGATGGGAATATCTGTGGAGCTTCCTTCTCTTGTTAGTTGTTTAACTGGCAATCATAATTCAGGATGGGGTATGGCAAATCTTTGATCTGATTATTGGTTATGGGATTGCTCATCTCCGTCCATTGTGAGCTGCTTCCATGATCTCATTTTCTGTAAGACTAATATGGAGAATTGGAGCACCCAAAAATCAAACAAAAAGAAACATGTTTACCTCTTGCAATTAATTTCAGCATACTTAGAGAAGACCTTTTGCACTTCTGATCAGCTCAAGTTATACAAACACATTCTCCTCAACTCTTTACTCATTTACTCTCTCAACAATTTCTCATGACTATGTTGCCATCCATTATTCTTTATGCTTACAATTTGCTAATATGTATGCTGTTAGGCTAAAGACTTTTGTCATTTCTCCACCAACATTTGTACAAAGGATGAGTTTTGATCTAATGGTGCTAGAGGATAACTTGCTGCTGATAAAGTCACTTCTCTGAATCACACCCTGTCATGAAATTGGATTTCACAGTGTAGCCTACATAAACATATACAAAATATACAAACTTAACTGTGCAAACCTTTGAGCATTCTAAAGCAAGATACCGGTAATATGAAACTAATAACAAATGTTTTCTCTCATATTTCCCACAAAGTTACACTAGTTTAATGAAAAACAAAAAGTAACTGTCAAAATGCATTCTCTTGATAGTGAGTTTACACTTGTTTCTAATCACTTAATGTTACAGTTGAGCACTGTACCTCCAAAGTAGTCTCGTCACTGAAGCTATTAGTGTCATAATTCACAAACTTTCAATTTTTTATTTCCTTCCCTACCACTCTGCACCATTCTCTCCTCCTCACAAAACTGATGTGCTAGGTCACAATTGATGGGCCACAACCAGACGAGCAGTGTTGCAGAATAGTGTTTTTAGTGCCACCCACTGAGGCAAACCTCATCCCTTTAATTGAAATAAAGTAAAATGAATTGCAAAATTTATAGATTTAAATTAAGCTAAAATTTGCACATTTTCTTTTGTCATTTAAGAACATGGTCTCAATTTGCGAAGCACTTTTCCTTTGCCATCCTAATTGGAGTACAACGATAATTAAATCAGTTCCAGCAAGTTGCAAAGTAATTTTTTTTATACATGACACTGTTCTGACACAGAAATGCTGCTTTACGGGGTCCTTTTTAAAATGTTGTCAAGTTCAGATACTATTCCTTGTAAAACTAAGAATTAGCTTCAGGAGTATTAGATTGTCCTCTGAAAAGTGACCTCAACTTTAAGCTGACTGGTAAAGCATTTAATATTGAAAGTTCCACAGATACCTTACTTGTCAGTGGATGTTTCACTTCTTGATTGCTGTGTTTCTGGAAAAATTGTACTCAAAATATTAGAGTAATACTGGGAAATACGGCATTTTTTCACTTAATATCAGTTGTTACTATTTGAGCCCCTGCAATTTAGATGAAGGATAGGTCAGATAAAATTGCAACATAACCATACAAACACTTTAATGCCATCTTTTGAGGCACTTCTGCCCCTCAGTACTGGCAGGAGGTTTAAAAATCTTTTATTCCAAGTCTAACTTCAGGCACTGTAGATTTTTCTTTATTATGGTCCCTATTGACTTTAGTTTTACAAGTATTCCTTCGTGCCACACTTGGTTGAATGTCGCCTTGGTGGCAGAATCAGGCACTCCCATCTCACCTTTGAAATTCAGCTGGTCACATTCTAAATACCCTACATGTTCCACAAGATAATTTCAGCGAATATATAACTTCCACTGAGCATGTAGGTTATGAGTATGTCAACTTTCATGTCTTGTCTGATTTGCAATACAATAAAGTTAACATTAGTGTCCAGCTTTAATCTATGCCCAGTGATTTACAAAAACAAAAAAATGTCATGTTCAGCTTATTATCTGCATATTCTTTTGGTCTTGACATCTATACATTCCAGCTTTTCTGATTGTTGAATTTCTCAATAAATTATATTACTCGAATCAAGTTTGGAGAAGATGAATAATAGCACAGAGACAGGGTATACATTGGTTGAGGAGGTGGCGGGGAAGAAAAAAAGGCAAGTTTGCTATGCAATTCGTTAAATTTTCTCTGTTGAAAAACTGTTTTCTCCGAACTTTGGAAGGACATGCTGATCAACATGTAAACCAAACAAATCAAGAAAATAAAAATAACAAGGTAAAACTCACATTATCTAGATTATCAAAACTCTCAAAAACAAAATGTACTGAACTATCCATTTGGAAATTGATTCAGTATTACTTAAGATAGTGTTCATTGGCTAATTCAGGAAATGTGCTGCCTAAACAGTTTTAAATACATCACTGGCTTAAAAACAAACATCTGAAAATCATTTTGCCATTTCGGCATGCATATTTTCGAATATAACAGGCGATCAGAAGAATGCGTCAGTTCTGATTCTGGAACAGTCCAATTTTTCTAAGCAGAATCCAAAGACATATTCATCTTTCATGTCCATTTTTGCTGACCTCACCATTAACCTTCCATACATTCAGCGAATCTTCCTTCCCTGTATCCACCCACTGCACTGAGGGACAGAGATGAGCTTTTGCATGCTCAACTTGTTTCTCTCCTCCCTTCTATCCTCTCTACCCATCCATTGCTCTCAAAGAGGCTTTGCCCAATTTTCACATTTAAATTTACAGGAAATAAATCAAACCAAAATAAAGAACCTTGCGTCATTCTCTTTACTGCCTTTATGCTTCTCTCAACTCTAATATGCGTGTTTATCTTTGCCTCTATCTTTGTCACAAAGGTGTTCGGAATTAGTCTGTCCATTGTCAAAGACAATGTGGAGGTGAGGGTCTTGTGAACCTCTAGCTGGTGGAACTAATTATATTGCCTTGCTTTAATAA
Organism: Mustelus asterias; assembly: GCF_964213995.1. Lineage (NCBI taxonomy): Eukaryota > Metazoa > Chordata > Chondrichthyes > Carcharhiniformes > Triakidae > Mustelus > Mustelus asterias. The sequence continues at coordinate 50,638,369 of NC_135803.1, forward strand.
AAACTTAATCTGCCATTTTACTATCTACAAGCATACTCAGAAAAGGGACTCTCCAGATTGAATAGTTGTTGAATAGAAAGCAGCAGGACTGGAAGATCCGAGTTGCGGGTGAGATTGGAGAATTCTGGCCCAGCAGTGGACTCGTTGTCTTATGAAGAAAGGTTGGAGAGGTTAGTTTTGTATTCACTAGAGTTTAGAAGAATAAGAGGTGACTTAATCGTAACCTTTTAAGATCCTGAGAGGTATTGATAGGGTGGATGTGAAAAGGATATTTCCTCTTGTTGGACAATCTAGAACGAGGGGGTCACTGTTTAAAAATAAGTGGTCACTCATTTAAGACAGAGATGAGGAGAATGTAAAGATCTTTTTTTCTCTGAGGGTCATGAGTGTCTGGAACTCTCTTCCTCATAAGGCAGAGTCTTTGAATATGTTTAAAGCAGAACTAGATGCATGCTTGATCAACAAGGGAATGAAAGATTATTGGGTGTAAGCAGGAATGTGGGAGTTCCAAGCAAATTTTCCATGATCTCATTCAATGGTGGAGCAGGCTCAAGAGGCCAAGTGGTACCCTCCGGTTCCGAATTCGTATGTTCATATGTATATATGTAATTATTGTTTCACATGGCTTCCAGAGCCCAGAATCCAAGTCCAATAAGGTAGTCCTTCATGTAGGGTCATCAGACTTAAACAGCTGTATAATTTAATTTTGCCGTTTGAGTTGACTTCAGATGATGAGATAGGGGGGCATGCAGCAATAAGTCAGACTTGTAGGTAATGGAAAAGAGGTTCCAATAGAAACAATGTATTGAGGAGGTGCTGTCAATTGATCACCAAATTCTCCATTCTCAATGGCAGTGGTAGCAGGGTGTGAGACTGGAGAATTCCAGCCTTGGTAATGGTCTAGTAAACCTTCGCTGAACTGCTTCTAACATTTATATATTGCCTTAAATAAGGAGACCAATACTGTACACAATACTCCAGATGTGTTCTCACCAATGCCCTGTACAACTAAAGCATAACCTCCCCAGGTTTTTAATCAATTGCCCCCACAATAAATGATAACATTCTATTTGGGTGGCACAGTAGCACAGTGGTTAGCACTGCTGCTTCACAGCTCCAGGGACCTGGGTTCGATTCCCGGCTTGGGTCACTGTCTGTGTGGAGTTTGCACATTCTCCTTGTGTCTGCGTGGGTTTCCTCCAGGTGCTCCGGTTTCCTCCCACAGTCCAAAGATGTGTGGGTTAGGTTGATTGGCCATGTTAAAATTGCCCCTTAGTGTCCTGAGATGCGTAGGTTAGAGGGATTAGTGGGTAGGGATATGGGAGTAGGATCTGGGTGGGATTGTGGTCGGTGCAAGCTCGATGGGCCGAATGGCCTCTTTCTGTACTGTAGGGTTTCTATGATTTGCTTTCCTAATTACTTTCTGTATCTGAACTAGCCATTTGAGATTCATGCACTAGGCATCCAGATCCCTCTGCACCTCGGAGCTCTACAATCTCTCACCAATTAGATAATTAGTCTCTTTTTTATTTTTCCTGCCAAAATGGACAACATCACATTTGTCCACACTGTACTCCATTTCACAAATTTTTGTCCTTTCAATTAACCTATGTCCATTTGTAGCCTCCTCACATCCACTCTCCTACCTATCTTTGTGACATCAGCAAATTTGGCAACCATGAACCTTCAGTCCCTTCATCCAAGTCAGTTATATAAAATTAAAAAATTTGAGGCCCCAGCATGGGTCCCTGTGGAACACCACTCGTCACATCATGTCAACCAGAAAATGATCCATTTGTGCCAACTCTTTCTTGTTAGCTAGCCAATCTTCAATCCATGATAATATGTTACCCTCTACACCATGAACTTTTATTTTTCACAATAACCTTTGATGTGGCAGCTTATCAAATACCTTCTGGAGATCTAAGTACAGTACATCCACCAGTTCCCCCTTACCCACAGCACATGACTCCTCCTCACTGTGTTCTTTGCTCTGTAAATCTTTTTTTCTATCCTTGTCTTTACCATACAAGTGCACAGGAGACAACATGGCAGCCTTCTTCCCGCGGTTTGAGCTTGTGCAAATAAACTAACCCTTTGAGTTCATCCCATCTTGAGTTTGCTGTGAAGTTATTAATATAAAATTGGATCGCACCAAAACTTGAGGGGTTGGGAAACACACCATTATTTATTAAGGGGGAAGTAAATTAAAATGTCTGTTTACAGATGTGTGGCAAGAGGCAAAATCAGGACTATTTAATTTAATAATCCATCCCACCCCCAGCACAACACTACAATAGAAGTTAGTATATTGTCACTGACAAATGAAAGGTGTTACCTGGTAACTTCTAATCATTCTTCATGTGGTCAGAGCAAACCAGTATCATTATTTTATTTGACAATGAGAGGCATCATGATCCAATCCAAGCCAGTCTTTGCCTAATGTTCAAACATATACATTTTCTGGCATGGGCCACAGACCAGAAATTAGGGGTAGGAATTTTGTATTCTATTACCTTTGCCAATAATCTATTTTAGATTAATGAACAGATTTTAGATCAAGGGGTATGATATAGTTGGCATTATGGAGACATGGCACCAAGGTGAGCAAGGGTGGGAACTAAACATTGAGGGCTATTCAGTGTTTAGGAAGGAAAGATGGAAAGGAAAAGGTGGTGGAGTTGCATTGTTGATTAAAGGTGATATTGAAGAAAGATATTAGCATAGATGATGTGGAATCTGTATGGATTGAGTTAAGAAACTTCAAGGGCAAAAACCATTGGTGGAGATGGTATACAGACCACCAAACTGTAGTGGTAATGTTGGGAAACTGTAGTGGTAATGTTGGGAAACTGTAGTGGTAATGTTGGGAAAAGCATTAGACAGGAAATCAGAGATGCATGTGTTAAAGGAATATCTGTGATTAGGGGCGACTTAAATCTGCACATAGATTAGGAGAGTGAAATTAGTCACAGTACAACAGAGGAGGAATTTCTGGAGTGCATATGGGATGGCTTTCTGGAGCAATATGTTGAGGAATCAACAAGGGAACAGGCCACCTTGGACTGGGTGTTGTGCAATCAGAAAGGATTAATTGGCAATCTATTTGTGACAGAACCCTTGGGGATGAGTGACCATAATGTGGTAAATTCTGTGTAATGGTGGATAATGATGTAGTTGATTCTGAAACCAGGGTCCAGAATCTCAGTCAAGACAATTATGATATACGAGGCATGAATTGGCCACGATGGACTGGAAAACATTACTGAAAGGAACGACAGTGGACAGGCAATGGCAGGCATTTAAAGAACGAATAGATGAACTCCAGAAGTTGTTTATTCCTGTTTGGTGCAAGAATTATAAGGGAATTGTGGCCAAACTATGGGTTACAAGGGAAATTAGAGATAGTATCAGATTCAAGGAAGAAGCACACAAATTGGCAAGAAAAAGCGATAGAACTGAGGATTGGGAGCAGTTTAAAATTGAGCAAAAGAGGACCAAAGGATTGATTAAGAAGGGAAAAATAGAGTGTGAAAGTAAGATGGCGGGGAACATAAAAACTGACTGTAAAAGTTTCTATAGATATGTAAAGAGAAAAAAATTGACAAAAATAAATGTAAGTCCCTTACAGTCAGAAATGGGAGAATTCATGAATAAAGAAAAGGCTGAGGAATTACATTTGTACTTTGCTTCAGTCTTCACAAAAGGAAGACATGAATAATGTACCAGAAGTGCTGAGAGAAACATGTTTTAGTGAGGAGCTGAAGGAAATCAGCATTCATAGAAAAATGGTTTTGGGAAAATTGATGGGATTGACGGTGGATAAATCTCCAGATCCTGATAATCTTCATCCCAGAGTACTTAAAGAAGTGGCCCTGTAAATAGTAGATCCATAGTAGTTATTTTCCAAAATTCTTTGGACTCTGGAATAGTTCCTACAGATCAGAGGGTAGCTAATGTAAGCTATTCAAAAAGAGGAGGTAGGTAGAAAACAGGGAACTATAGACCAGAGAGCCTAACATTGGTACTGGGGAAGTTGCCAGACTCTATTATCTATGATTTCATAAATTGGCATTTGGAAGGCAGTGGTATAATCTGACAAAGTCAACATGGATTTACAGAAGGGAAATCATGCTTGACGAATCTATTGAAATCTTTTGAGAATGTAACTAGTAGAATTGACCAAGGAGAAGTAGTGGCTGCGGTTTATTTAGACTTTCAGAAGGCTTTCAACAAGGTCTCACATTATAGACTACTATATGAAGTTAAAGCACATGGGATTGCAGGTAGTGTCTTGATATGGATAGAAAGCTGGTTAGCAGATAGGAAGCAAAGAGTTGGCATAAGTGGGTCCTTTTCTGATTGGCAGTCAGTGACTAGTGGGGTTCCCACAGGGATTTGGTGCTAGGACCCCAACGGTTCACATTATATATTAATGATTTGGAAGAGGGAACTGAATGTTTTATCTCCAAATTTTCAGATGATGAAAAGTTGGGTGGGAGGGTAAGCTGAGGAGGATGCAGAGATGCTTCAGCGTGATTTGAACAGGCTGAGTGTGTGGGTATGTGCATGGCAGATGCAGTATAATGTAGATAAATGTGAGGTTATCCACTTTGGTAGCAATAATAGGAAGACAGATTATTACTTGAATGAGTGTAAATTGAGAGAGGTGGATACTCAACAAGACCTTGGTGTCCTTGTGCATCAGTCGTTGAAAGTAAATGTACAGGTACAGCAGGCAGAAAAAGTGGCAAATGGAATGTTGGCCTTCATAGCAAGAGGATTTGAGTATAGGGATAGGGATGTTTTGCTGCAATTGTATAGGGCATTGGTGAGGCCACATCTGGAATAGTGTGTGCAGCTTTGGCATCCTTATCTGATGCCAAATATAGAGGGAGCACAGCAAAGGTTGACCATGCTGATTCCTGGGATGGCAGACCTGTCATATGAGGAGAGACTAAGGCGGTTAGGATTACATTCACCGTTTAGAAGAGTGAGGGGGGATCTCATGGAAACTTATAAAATTCTAATAGGGTTAGACAGAATAGAGTCAGAAAGAATATCCCCGATGGTGGGGGGGTCCAGAACTAGGGGTCATAGTTTGAGGATAAGGGTAAACCTTTTAGAACTGAGGTAAGAATAAATTTCTTCACCCAGAGGGCGGTGAATGTCTGGAATGGGGCCGGGGGGGGGGGGATGGAAAAAGAAATATGCTTTATTCCTGCATTCCATTTGTCTATTAAGCCATTGGGGGAGCTAACTTGACTTTCTAAGGAGATGCACAGTGCTACAGAGCAACGCCACCTCAGATTTTCCAACTTGAGGTATCGACACACAAGCTTGATGGAGATTTTAGAAGAGTAATTTATAAGTCACTGCAACAAACATTTCCAAATCTCGCTGCTAACACATCTTTGAAGTTCTTAATGAAGCTTAGATTGGTGACACACTTGAAGTGTTAAATACATCAAGTGGCTTTTAAAAAGCTGGATTAAAGAGGTTATATTCATCCACGAAACAAGCTTTTCCACATCAAATGAAGCTTTGAAATCTTTTGTTTTTTCTCAAAATCAGCAGTGCACATACCACGCAGCCTTTATTTGAAGGAACAAAAGAATGTTTGCATCATTTCCTGATGGACAAAAAGGGCTCAAATTAAACACCTCCACAAGATTAAAAAATGCACCAACCCATGAGCAGTTAAATTTGATCACATACAAATCATGTAAGCAGACATTTGTCCACACTTGGCACACAATCAAAATGAACTATTTCACAGCACCCTTTCCTTTCAAAGTTAAATTTAGTGATGTGGATTGCTGTTCCTGGTGGTGTGCAGGGAAAATAGAACCAAGAGCAATAGAGTTGAAAAATTGCTTGAACATCTGCATTTAGTTGATGCGTCCTCAGTACGTTTGTTTGGCATCCAGTACAGACCGATCAGAAATTACCTACAGGACTCAAGCCATAGTTTTTGGTCCCTATCAATGCGATTAGCCAGAATGCTTCGATGTCGTATGCCCGCCACCACTGCAAGCTAGAGTGCTCAGCCAAAACACCCTTCATTGCAGCAGGACTAGAAGGTCCCAATCGCAGGCAAGGTTGGAGAATTCCAGCCATTGTTTTTGCCCCCTTCCACAAACATTGCTCCCAAGCAACTATTGCTATCCCTGGTAACTGTTCAAAATTGAGCTAGACATCTTTGTGTCTTAATTGACCACGAGATGAATTTCCAACCATATGTCTGCATTATTACCATGACTACCATGTAGAAGGGAAGGATTCAGATTCCTTGAACACTGGGACTGGTTCTGGGGCAGGTGGGACCGGTAAGCAGAACAGGGTTCATCTGGAAAAGACTGGGTGTCTTCAGGGATTTTTATTTGCTAGTGCCAAGTTTAAACTAGAATGGCAGGAGGATGGGAACTTGAGCAGGGAGGAAGAGGGAGAAACAAGGGTAGAAACGAAAGACAGAAATGTAAGAAGCAAAAAGTGGAAGGCAGAAAAAACAAGAAAGGAAAACAAATGGGCCAAAAGGCAAAATAAAGCTAAGAAAACTATCAAGGTTAAAAAGAAATCTAAGGCTTGGTCTCTTAATACACAGAGCATTTGCAATAAGGGAGATAAATTACTTCAAATAGATACAAATAGTTATGATATAGTTGCAATTACAGAGACATGGCGGCAGGGTCACCAAGGATGGGAACTGAACATCCAGGGGCATTCACCATTTAGGAAGGATAGACAGAAAGGGAAAGGAGGTGGGGTAGCATTGTTCGTAAAATCAATGCAATAATGAGGAAGGGCATTGGCTTAGAAAATCAATGTGATATCTGTTTGGGTGGAGATAAGAAACACTAAAGAGCAGAAAATCTTGTTGGGGGTAGTCTATAGGCCCCAAACAGTAGTGGTGATGTAAGGGAAGATATTAAACAAGAAATCAGAGATGCATGCAATAAGGGTACGATTGTAATTATGGGCGAGTTAAATTTATACCAACTGGACAAATCAAACTTGCAATGGTACAGTGGAGGGAGGGTTCCTGGAATGTGTACATGATGGTTTTTTAGACCAATATGTTGAGGAACTAACCAGAGAACAGGCTCTTTAGACTGCGTACTGTGTGATGAGAAAAGATTAATTAACAATCTTGCTGTGGGGTCCCTTGGGCAGAGTGACCACAATATGATAGATTCTTAATTAGAGAGACAGTAAGGTAGACAAATCCAAAACTAAGGTCTTGAATCTTAATAAAGGGAATTATGGGGGTATGAGCAATGCGAATTGGCAAGGATAGATTGGAGAACCTTACTAAAGGGGCTGATGTTGGATAGGCAATAATTCATATTTAAAGAATTTGTTCATGAATTACAGCAATTCATTCCTGTTTGGTGTAAAAACAAAAAAAGAGGACGGTGACTCAATCATGGCTTAGAAAATAAATTAGGATAATATTAAATCCAAAGAAGAGACATATAAAATTGCCAGAAAAAGCACTAAGCCTGAGGATTCGGGAGCATTTCAGAATTCAGCAACAGAGGACAAAAACATTTGATAAAGAGGGAGGAAAGAGAGTGTAAAATTGAAGTAAACATAGAAACTGACTGTAAAAACTTCTATAAATACATGGAGAAAAATATTAGTAAAAACAAACGTAGTTATACAGGGCCTTAGTAAGGCCACACATGGAGTATTGTGTGCAGTTTTGGTCTCCCTACCCAAGAAAGAATACACTTGCCATGGAGGGAACAAAACGGAGGGTTCACTAGGCTGATACCAGGGTTAGTGGGACAAGATCATCACTTCAACCAAAAGTATTAACTCTTCTAAGAAACTACTGGCCTCCCATTAGAGAGATGGACACATTTTTGCATTGAGATTCTGTTTATTTTCTGCATCAATAACTAATCTTTGAGTGACAGTGTGCACAAGTCAAGTGAGTGAGATGCTTAAATCTCCGGGACAAGTATGGGATGATAAATAAACTTTACTGTTAAATTCACAAAAAGCTTGTTATTGGGATTACTTAAAATGGGACAATTCACTCTGAGGGTAAAAAAGTACCTACACTCAGAGCTCACATACAAAACACATTGATCATAGACAGTAAGAAAACACCCAAATTCTGTGACAGTGTACGAAGCAAACTGTGGAGATGTGAGAGTAAGTTGGCTGACAGATTGGGGAACTATTTCATATCAAGATGAGCAATGCCAAACATTTTGGAAGAGATTAGCAAAAGTAAATGTGACTCCCTTAAAAGCAAGGCAGGAGAAATTATAACGAGGATTAATGAAGAATCAGGAGACAGCAGAAACATTAAGCAAATACTTGATGTGCAAGTTCGGGTAGAAGGCCCAAAAGACATTCCGCAAGTAATGGAGAACGAAGGGTCTAGTGGAATTCAGGAAGTTGACTAAAAGCCGACAAGTCCTATTATAAAAGGTACTGGAGTACTACAGTAAAGTAGTCTTTACTGCAATTGTGAGGCGCTTTGGTTGGAGCACAGCTGGACTACTATGTACAGCCTTGGTCTTCCTATCCAGGAACCAATGTACTTGCCTTGGAAGTGTGGTTGGAAGATGGTGGTGCAAGAGGAATGCAACAAAAATTCACCAGAGTGCTTTCTGGGATGAATAGGGGTTTCTATGAGGAGAGATCGAGTCCCTCTAGGTCTATATTCCCCACAATTAAGAAGAATGGGGGTGATCCCACTGAAATACACAATTCGAAGGAACATGATAGGTTACATGCTAAGAGAATGTTTCCCTGATGGGAGAATCTAGAACTTTGGGTCACAGTCTCAAAATAAGGTGATAGTCATTTAGGATTGAGGAGAGGAGGAATTTCTTCACTCCAAAGGTTTTGAATCTTTGGAAATCTCTACCCTGAAGAACTGTGGATTCTCGGTAATTGAGTACAGCAAGTCCCCATTTTAAGTCGCTCCAGTTTAACATCGATCAGTTAATAGGCCAGGTGTATTTAGCATTAGGATTTTTGTTTAAAATCATTTTGTATCAGGTCCAACATCAGCATCATGCGAGTGGAATCTACCACTGGTTTATACACACCCTCTTGCTCACTGTGGACCCTCCAGTTTGTGGCCTATGCCACTCACTGACCCTCAATCTCGCTGCCTCACCTGCTTGCAGCTTACCTCTTGCAAGTCGAAGTGCTCTTACTGCCCCTCAATGCTCATCTCCAGAGGCCCTTCCTCACAGTGAAGCTTCAGAAGACGGGAGCAGCAAGTGGGGGGGTCAGCATGAGAGAGTCTGCAGCGTAACTGGGAGGGTTTGGGAGCAGAAGAAGCTGTGAACCATAAGGTTGGTAAGGAGGGGTGGGGGGGGGGGGTGGTGGTCAGGGAGTGGAATGCATTTGGTGAGCAGAATTGGATGTTAAGTAGAAAGTTAGCATTTTGTTTCATATTTTTAAAGTTTTAGTTTGAAAGTTATTTCATTTACTAATTTAGCAATGTAAAGCATTTCAACTCTTTCACTCTGACTTTGGCAACATCCCTTCCCTGGTAAAAACAGATGCAAAGTATTAATTAAGACCTCAGCCATGACCTCGTTCTCAATAGGCAAATATTTTTAGTTCCTAAACAGTCATACCCCTCTTTTTCCCACCATTTTCTATATATAAGCCTCTAGAAGAGTTCTGGATTCCCTTTTATATTGGCTGCAATCTCTTTTTGCATTCTCTCTTTGCTTCTCTCGTTTCCATTTTCACTTCCACTCAATGTTTTATGTTTAGTCTGGTTCTCACTTTTATTATAAACCCATCACCTATCGTATGCAGTCTCGAGAGAATCAACCATTGGAAACAGACATTGATTTCACATCCTGGCACTGTCCACCATGCACCTTGGCAGTGTCAAGGGGGCAGGGCTCCATAGGAGAGGAGGGAAGGAGAAAGTCTGCATTGGGAGTGGAGGTGTTGATTGGTTGGAGGGGGAGGGGGGGGTCAATTGGCAAAGCCAGCGATTGGAGGGAGGGTGGAGGGGCGATGTGACAGATCTCCCAGAATACAGTGTACACAGTATACAGGGAGATTGGGTGCCTGCATAATGACACCCCTGGGGCAGCTGGCTTCCCGACGGGCTGAGAATCGACCACCCCTCCTCCCCCCACTGATGAGATTCACATTAGAGCCTCTGTATGGCACAGAGTTCCGTAAATTACTGTCTCCAATCTCGCTTAAAAAAAACAGGAAAGAAAAACTCCTGTTTTCTTGCCTGTTCGATACGGAAATTTTCTGAGAGAATTACGCCCCATATCTCAATGTGTGTTCCAATTCCAGCCGATGAACCAGAGACTTACTGACAGTTTGTAGCAAATGAGAGAAAGTGAGACAGCGAGCAAGAATACAAACGTGTGCAAGAGAGTTTAAGCAATTAGGAGAGAAAGAACATGAGGCAGCAATGAGGGAAAGAAAAGGCGACTGTGATTCAGCAGAAGTTTTAAGATCTACATGCTGTTGCAGCGGGGCATCTAATGTCACTTGCAGTTCATTAACATTGCCCTGCACCCTTCAGCTCAAAAATAATTTACTTCAGAGTTGCTGAAAAGGTAAACTGATAATGCTACAGGGAAGGCAAAAGGAAATAAGGTTTGGGATCGAAGTGAACAGGACTAACAAATGTGTATCTTTCAATTTTTAAATCTCATTAAACATTGGAAAGATTTTAAAAGGAGGGTGAATGAATGTCAAATCAGGTACAGAGGGAGAAATTGAAAGGGAAAGAAAGATTGGATTGAGCCAGACAGAGAAATAGACAATAAAAGATTGGCAAGGTTAGCATATAGTTTCACCATGAAATAAAGATATTTTCATATTCTATTTCATACTTATTTTCCTTCATTTCTTGCAGCTAGAGACAACATTAAGTGAAGAACTGCACAGATATACCAATCAAACCTGCAATGAATTGTCCTTGAATGCATTTGATGTGGAAAACCTTTTGCCCCATTTCTCAGGTGGCCCAGACAATTAATGGAGAATTTTTCCATCTCCCGCTGTACGAGTTGGGATCTTAAAGAAAATGGTCAACGTACAGATTTCAGAATTTCAAATGGTCGCCAAATGTATTAACCCCAAAAAAGTGAGAGCAGCCATTAAAGTGACAGAATGAAAACGATGAGCGCATGCCCAATCAAATACCAAACTAATAGCTTCCATGAGAAGCAGTGCCAGAAAAGGCCAGGGTATAGCTGTTTCACTGAAATAGAATCAACTCAAAATTAAAACATAACCGCTAAAAGTTGAGCCCTTATCCAATTTCAGAACCAGTGAATAGACAGCTTGTTTTTGATTTCAAATTCTTCATTTCAAAACTAAACCAACAGAAATTGAATATGAAAAACTCCCTAGGCCTAGGGAGCAAAAGGTCGAAGGTCACAAATGCTGCTCACATCTGAAACAGCAAAGCGCTCCTAAAGTCAAAAACTCTCTTTTCTGTTTACAGAAATGCTTGCATTTTCAAGGACAGGAACTTCAAGTAACCTTGTCAAAATATCTCTTTGACTCATGGGACATTATACCAGATGACCAGAAGGAATTCACACTTCTCCAATGGAGTCCATAAAAAAGCCTGACAGATGAGATCATCCCTGTTCATGCTGTTGCTTCACAGTCAGCTCCGAATGTAAATAAACCCAGCAAAGTAACAGACGCTCCGTCTGCAGCAGAGTTTGCGCTTTCTATACAAGCTTGCGCCTTTTTGCCATGTGCAATTTGTCATTTTAGACAGAGGTTTTTAAATTACAACATATATTAAAGCATACAAAAGCAAAAGATTAATATAAAATGCATGTATGCTTTAGATCATAACGGTTTCAAAAAAAATTCACAAGAGTTCAAGTTTTAGTTCAGAATTCATAGCTGAACACGTGTAATAAGAAGTCTTTGTTCGGAGTTTCACTTATTTTTCCATATTTTAAAAAAAACAAGCAATGAAGTTTAAGTTTATTTATTAGTGTCACAAGTAGGCTTTTATTCATACTGCAATGAAGTTAATGTGAAAATCCCCAAGTCGCCACACTCCGGTGCCTGTTTTGATACACTGAGGGAGAATTTAGCATGGCCAATGCACCTAACCAGCACATCTTTCAGACTGTGGGAGGAAACCGGAGCACCCGGAGGAAACCCACGCAGACACAGTGAGAAAGTGCAGACTCCGCACAGATAGTGACCCAAGCCAGGAATCGAACCAGAGCTCCTGGCGCGATGAGGCAGCAGTGTTGACCACTGTGCCGAAGTTTATGTAATCAAAAATAAATATTTGTAATCAAACTGCAACAGCAAAGCAATTTTAGAATAATCCTCTATTTAACAATTGTTTATATTATCTGCACAAACATACAAATGTTAAAAAGCATGTAAGCATTAGCTGCATCCTCAATATCCCCTTCTCCTGCCGATGACAATGGCTACTGAACGCACCTTGAAGGTTGATGTTGGTTGTAGGTATGGAGAGACGATTAATGGACCAAAAACTGAGGAGTCACACAACTGCAGTCTGGTGTTGATACTTACAGGTTTCACTGGACTTAAACTGAGACTCCGTTTACTTGTATCATCTGAAACGAGCGTCGCACTCCCTCTGTACTACAATGGAACACAAGAAACATAGGAACGCGAGCAGGCTACTCATCCTTCCTAGCCTGTCGTACAATTCAATTAGTTCGTAATTGATCAGTATCTCAACTCCATGGACTCTCTTTGGTTCCATATTCCTTTCCAAACAGAATAAAAACAGCTTTTGAAGGAGAGTGTGCCTGATTTCCACCACCCTGTGTGTGCCGTGCTTTCAGGCCTAGATCTACTTTTAATGGTAGACCACCATGTTCTGAACTTCCCCTACCAGAGGAATTAGTTTCTCACTCTTTAACCCAATCAACTTAAACATGAAGAAAACCAAAATGACTGAGCATATTTCCCCAGATTTATAAATAAACAACCTTAACTGGCAGAATTATATGGAAAAGAAGTGAGGAAAGAGAGCAATGTCCCTTACGTCATTAACGCCTGACACTGATCAAAGCTTATTATGACACACTATTTATTTTCATTAAGCCTGTGATTGTGGGTTTTAATGGAGCTTAGCTTGGTGATTTATTCATGACATCTCAATGACATTTTACGGGGGAGTTCAATCAGACTACAAAGACTACACACTAAGATAATTGGATCAAAAACTATGAAATAAAATAGCATTTACAGACTTAATGGAGCAAATTCTGCAAATTGCTTAAATTTTCAACTTAAAAAGCTTGCAATAGTGTCTGAAGGAGACAGTGTCACCATTTGTGCTCATGTGTGAAACAATCTCAAAGCCCAAATCTTTAAAACTAAGAAAATAAATGATATGAAACACCACCCTAAAATTCAGAGAAACAAATTTGGTTGGGATACTGGAAAACAGGAGACGCAGGGGGCGATTCTCCCAAAAGTGCTGAATTGGTGAGAACTCTGGTCTGGATCGCGACTGTTTTTTCAGTGCAGCTTCTGACCTGAATCTCCCCATTCTGTGCAATGCAGAGGTCCCAATCGTGAATATCATTAAAAACCCAGGGGGTGGGGCCTATTCGCACTAAAGGCTGACAGCTCCCGAACTCTGCGCATGCGCAGTGGTCCTGAACTGTCAGTCTCCGTTTGCTGGCTAGCTCAATCGCTGGCCAGCCCGGGACCCCCATAGTGCTGCCTCTGCAGCCCCTCTCCCCACAGCCCGATCACGGCCCTCACGACAATTCCCAGGCCAGCCCCAAACACTCCCCAGACGCCGCCCCGATGTCCAGCCCATCCCACCAGCAATGGCGATCCCCCCCTCCCCCCAATCACTGGCCTCCCTCCAGCCCAGACCGATCCCCATGCAGAGTGGCAGCTGGGCCCCCCACTCCCACCGATCACCCCGAGGCCACGCCCACAGCAGGCCCCACCCCCTTAGCACTGCCCAATGCCTGGTGGGCAGTGCCAAGGTGCCCCCTGGACATGAATGCTTTGCCCCTTGGGCAGTGCCAGGGGGCACAGGCTGGCACTGCTAAGGTACCCATCCCAGGGGGCACCCCCATCCCAGGGGGCACCCCACCCCCACCGCCCAACCCCCTTGGGGGCCTCGATTGCCCCCCTTCACTCCGGCAGGGTCTCCTGCTAGTTCCCCGAACGTGGGGAGCTACTCTAAACCCCTCCGGAGTGAAGTACTCCTAATGGGGTGGGAGATGCTATTGGGACCGGCAAGTTCCATGCCGGGCCTGATAATCACATGCAAAATATTTTAAAAATACATTTTAAAAAGATTTAAATCACTTCCCTCTCTTCCCGCCGGTTTCCAGCATGGCCCCGACTGTGACTGTTCCCTGGCTCTGGGAGAAGCGCATGCGTTCCCGCGAAATTGCCGACATGCGATTCTCCCATCCAGACCCGCCAGAAAATTTACGGATCACAATGGGAGAATCATCCCCAGATTTTCTAAGGTAAAAGCAAAATACTGTAGATGCTGGAATTTAAAGCTAAAACAAAAAAATGCCAGAAAATCTCAGCAGGCTTGACAGCATCTGTGGAGAGAGAATAGAGCCCAATGTTTCAAGTCTGGATGACTTTTTATCAGTCTCAAAATGTTGACACTATTCTCTCGCTTCAGGTGCTGTCAGACCCGTTGAGATTTTCCAGCTTTTTCTGCTTTTGTGACAGATTTTCTAAACACTATTGTTAGTGAATATTTCAACACCCGATGATACAAAAATCTGGAAACCTAGTCAGTAGTGGGATGGATGATAACAGATTTAAAGGAGGACATGGACAAACTGGTGAATACATGGAAAATTAAACTTATGCAGAAAAATGTGGAATGATTCATTTTGGAAAATAAAGAGCCAGTAGAAACAAAATCAGAGAATTTTAAAAGGGTACAGGAACAGGTTACATAGACAAATCTTGGAAGATGTCAGGACAAGTTAAAAAAAGAGGAAAAAAAGCCTTAATAAAACACTGATTAGGCTTCAGCAGGAGAATTTTGGTCAATTCCGTACCAGTTTAGGAAGAATATCAAGGCCTTGGATAGGCAAGCAAAATTTATTAGAATGGAAGCAGAGGTGAATGGCTTAAGTTATGTGGAGACACCTGAAAAGCTCAAATTGTTCTCCTTAAAAGCAGGGCATGTAGGGTGGCACTGAAGAAACAAGGTACTTTACAAGACCATGATGAGGTCAGAAGAGAAAAAGTGAACAGTAAAGATCAATTGTGTTCTTGGGTGACCTCAGAAATGGGCCATTAGAATGGAATCACAGAGTGCCTTGGATAGCAGTTCATGGACAGACAACAAATTGGTTGACTCAATGAAGCTGAAGTTGTAAAAAGAGGCAAAGTTGACTTGGGATCCTTTAAATCAAATTACAAAAATGTCTGGTATGATAAGCAAACCATTTGAGGTGAAGCAGAACAACCACCATCATTGAAGCTCTATGTACACTATCAGATTCAAGAGGAGAGGAACAACGACATTCAAAATCTCCAATGCCATTTGGAAAGGTTGAACAGGACACAAGGGCATGAGATGTTTGGCTGGCAAGGAATATAGAATGGAAAATAGAAAGATAACCAAATTGACTGATGAGAATGCAGTTCCATTTGGAACATTTGCTATTTACTCAAGCAGTTGCTAGATACTGTTGGCATGAGTTGTGCATGGATTAGTACAAGTCAAAGTGGTGTTTAGTTCTCATTATAAATAAACTCTGGCTTAATTGCATGACAGGATGTCAGAAGCAAACCAACTGCAATTATTCATAGAATATAGAATTCATCAGCATATCTAAATCCAGCTCATCAGAAAGTTTAAACTACAGCCAAGCAATGCTATGATCAGGCTTTTGTGACAAAGTTTCATGAGGAGGATGGTGATGTACAGGTTATGGTATTGGTAAGTAGCAATGTACATTGATGAAGAATAGCGAGATCAGATAAACAACTATAAAACTTTAAAAATTACTATTTTATTCTAAAACACATTTTATGAAGAAGCATATCCCATTGGCCAGACAGAAAATGAGAATACCTCGAAGCATTTAACCTTGCTCAATGTTGTGAACTCAAATCACAGAAAAAAAAATACATTTAAGCCAGAATTCTGAAAAAAACAATTGCATTTATACAGTGCCTCAGCAATTCTGAGAAAACATCCCCAGGCAACAAGGTATTTTTGAAGAGCAATGAGAAACATGGCAGCCAATTTGCACAGAAAAAGACTTCACAAGCAGCAACAAGGTGAATGAACGGTTAATTGACTTTGTGTGTTTGGGGAAGGCAGGATTTCGGCAGGATGCTGGAAGAACTCTGTTCCTCTTCGAAAAGCATTATGGGACATTTAATGTCCATTTATACAGGCCGATAGGAGTTTAGCATTTCACCCGAAAAAACAACATTTCTAACAATGCAGTAATTTCTTCAGATCTACAGTCAGCTAGGAATACATGTTTATGTCCCTGAATTGAGTTTGAATGCAAATGCGACAACCATTATGGACAAGACTATTGGAGAGCTACAAATGAGATGAATAGTTGGTCACTCAAAACTAATAAAATAAACCTGCCAGAGAAGAACTAAAGAAACAGATGAAAGAAAAGTCACATCTTGGGCACAATTTTGGAAGGAAATCTTGGCAGGCCAGTGCAAGATTACAATTATGCAGTAAAGTAGCTTGGCACACTTACAGTACAAAAATATCTTATACTTGAATATCTTTAACATGGTACAACAACCAAAGGCACTTCATAGAAGCGTTTTCAAATACATTTGGTGTTGAGCTACATAAGGAGATATTAAGGGCAATGAAGATCAGGGAGGTGGGTTTTAAGGTGGCCCTTAAAAGAGAAAAAGGAGGGAAAGACTGAAGGTGGGGTGGTTTGTGGTGGAAATTCCGGAGTTTAGCAAGTTGGCAACTGAAAAGATTGCCACCTATATTGGAACAATTGAAATTGGAGTCTCCAGAGTCCAGAATTGCAGTCTTTACAGGATCCAGTCCCAGCTTCCAACAGGCTCGCTTCTCCCTGCTTTATTGAGTAAATGTTCATTGACCATTGAAGGTCCTTTGCCCCTGTCTTCCAAGAAATCCTAAACCAACCTCACACTATGGCTCACTCCACTGACTCCCTCCCTGAACCAAGATTAATCTTCTAGTATCCTTAAATTTCCACAGGTTCTGTCTCTTTGACCAGACAATGCCTTCCTATCCAGATTCTATCTGGAGGCTAACCAAAAAACTGACTTTTCCCCCCCTCTATTGCCTGCAGTAGTTGCTGCAACTATCCCTTGCTCATTCTCTGACACACACACTCTCTACCTAAAGTCAAGACACTTGGGTCTGTCCAAAACCAGGCCAACTCTCCCGTTTTTGTTACCAGGTGTCAAACCTGGCACATGAATTTAAATAGCACTTTACCTGGGCTCCCTGTTCCCATGTCAAATTGGCTCATCACAGGGCAGAACTGGCAAGAAGTTCCTTTCTCATTATGCCATTTTACCTTGCATTGAGACAGTTAAAACATAACCATCTTATAAAATCTCACATTTGTATCATTTGGGACATCTAGAGGTCATGAAAGGCACTATACAATTGACGCAAATTCTTGAAAGCCATTTTCAAACCTTCTTAAAAACAATTATAGATCCATGGGTATTTTAAATTTGCCTTATAGTACTGTGTCCAAGTCAAAGGCCATTCACAATTGTAATTCAGAATGTGATTACTGCAGCAATTAATTACTGGGCAGTCATTTTTTACATTAGTTCACTAAGGTCCCTTTGATAATGATGTTGGCTGAGGTCAAATGCTGCGAGACAAGTGTCCCCGAGCCAGCTTAGATTTATACTACTAAGCGCAACAATTATTTTAGCGACAGCATGCCAGGCACATACTTGGGTGGGTAAGTGATTCTGTTATCAGATTATAAGTTAACAGAATTTATTATGAGTTGTCCCAAATCCAATCTCAATTGACAGCAAGAATAAAAGTGGCTTAACTTGCACATTCTTGTCAATTACTCAGGTTAATTACCTTGATTGCGAATAAAACAGCAGCTTTGTGAATATAAACACAGCAACATCTTCATTTGGGAAACACACAAGCTATACTTAGCAATTACATTACTCTGATCATTCAAGCCAGCACCTAACCTGCAGGGACTAAAGTTGGCTTAGCTTGACTTTACACAATTCATTATGATTTATTAACTGCTGAGATGACTTTTTTCCCTGTTACTTTAAATCACATCATTTTGAAAAGTCCATTATTCAGCACACAGCACTTTCATCTGGAATCAAATTAACCCCCAGCAGCTCACGAGTTTTTCCCATTTCAAATTTCAATACAACTCCATCTGGCTGTTTGCAATCACAACACCAAAAAAATCCATTTAAAAGGCACATCTTGTCTAGCAAAAGATTTTAAAATTTGCTAAAATTTGACAGATGTCATTCTTTTGTATAGATCTTGCTGCTGTGCTGCCCAAGGCCCAGCTATGGGGGAAAAACTATTTCCATCTCTGACTCGCATTTGATACACAATCTGAACAAAATGTTAATCAACTAAAAAAAAAACATTAAAACATGGGCAAAAATGATGAATTTGTAATCAGATTGTTGAATTTTTTTTATAGCTTTCAAATAGCCAGACTGTGTGAAACTCAATATTACCTTTGTAGTTTTGTTCTACCATCAAATCTTTGTCTCTTCACTGGACACAGGTGAGGTCCCAGAGGATTGGAGGGTAACAAATGTGGTCCCGTTATTTAAGAAGGGTAGCAAGGATAACCCGGGTAATTATAGGCTGGTGAGCTTGACATCCGTGGTAGGGAAGTTGTTGGAGAAGATTCTTAGAGATAGGATATATGCACATTTAAAACTGAATAATCTCATTAGCGATAGACTGCATGGTTTTGTACGAGGGAGGTCATGCCTCACAAATTTGGTTGAGTTTTTTGAGGAGGTGACAAAAACGATCGACGAAGGAAGGGCCATGGATGTCATCTATATGGATTTTAGTAAAGCATTTGACAAGGTCCCTCATGGCAGGCTGGTGCAAAAGGTTAAATCTCACGGGATAAAAGGTGAGCTAGCTAGATGGGTGGAGAGCTGGCTTAGCCATAGAAGACAGAGGGTAGCAGTGGAGGGGTCTTTTTCCGGTTGGAGGTCTGTGACTTGTGGTGTTCCGCAGGGTTCTGTACTGGGACCTCTGCCGTTTGTGATATATATAAATGATTTGGAGGAAGATGTAGCTGGTGTGATCAGGAAGTTTGCGGATGATACGAAGATTGCTGGAGTTGCGGATAGTGATGAACATTGTCAGAGAATACAGCAGGATATAGATAGGCTGGAACATTGGGCGGAGAAATGGCAGATGGAATTTAATCCAGATAAATGCGAAGTGATGCATTTCGGTAGATCTAATGCAAGGGAGAGCTATACAATAAATGGCAGAACCATCAGGAGTATAGACACACAGAGGGACCTGGGTGTACAAGTCCACAGATCCTTAAAGGTGGCAGCACAGGTGGAGAGGGTGGTCAAGAAGGCATATGGCATGCTTGCCTTTATTGGACGGGGCATAGAATATAAAAGTTGGCATATGATGTTGCAGCTGTATAGAACGATGGTTCGGCCACATTTGGAATACTGCGTCCAGTTCTGGTCGCCACACTACCAGAAGGACGTGGAGGCTTTGGAGAGTGTACAGAGAAGGTTTACCACGATGTTGCCTGGTATGGAGGGTCTTAGCTATGAGGAGAGATTGGGTAAACTGGGGTTGTTCTCCCTGAAAAGATGGAGGATGAGGGGCGACCTAATAGAGGTGTATGAAATTATGAAGGGCATAGATAGAGTGAACAGTGGGAAGCTTTTTCCCACCTCGGAGGTGACGAACACAAGGGGTCACGGGTTCAAGGTGAGGGGGGCAAGGTTCAACATAGATGTCAGGGGGACGTATTTTACACAGAGGGTGGTGGGGGCCTGGAATGTACTGCCAAGCAAGGTGATTGAGGCGGACACGCTGGGATCGTTTAAGACTTATCTAGATAACCACATGAACAGACTGGGAATAGAGGGATACAAAAGAGTGGTCTAGTGGGCACATGAGCGGCGCAGGCTTGGAGGGTCGAAGGGCTGTTCCTGTGCTGTATTGTTCTTTGTTCTATCACTGACTGATTAACTAAATTTAATCGTTAGCATGTATAGGAATCTTTCATTACACTACTAGGTGTTAAACAGATGAGTGCACAACAACATCTTAATTTTCTTTTGCTACTTGTTGCCTGAATGCACTGAATCTCTAACTAGGATATGGTTACATAGGTGATGGTCATCCTTCGATTCCTCATCCAAGTATTCATTAATGATGCATGAACACTGACAGCTAATTTCAACAGCCTGACTGTGGACAGCATCACAGCCAATCTCAATTCTTCTTTTATTAGGGCACTTCCATTAGGGACTGCTATATGGTATTCAGCAGTGGTAATACTGGTGGCCCTTCCTTAAATGAGATAGACCGCTCTGGTTGAGATTCACTAACTTAACACAGGCCAGGGATAGAATCAAAATACCTCTGGTTTATATGACTCATAGCCATCGTCCTACACCCAAGTTAATGGGGTGTCTTCATTATCAACCTACCTGCATTGTTTTAAGTTCCTCCCTCTCTTTCATTGCTCGATTTTCAGGTATCTTTGGAAAATTTTCTAGTAATGTCAAACACAAAATACCTATTCAACACTTCTGCCATTTTCTCATTTTTTTAATTCCCCAAACTCACTCTCTGGAGGACCAACTCTTGCTTTAGTTACTCTGTTCTTATTTAAATACTTGTAGAAATTCTTACAATCTAGCTTTATATTTCTAGCTAGCATTATCCCATTCTCTAAATTCTCTCCCACTTCATTCACTTTTAAATAGTCATTCTTTGCTGGTTCTTAAAATCTGTTCTGTTTTCTGATCTGCTACGAATCTTCACAGAATTATACAGTGCTTCTTTCAATTTGATACTATCCTCAGCTTCTTTATTTAATCATGGATGTTGAATCCCTCACTGGTAAATCTTTCCTGATGCTCTCTCCCTAAAAGTCTGATACTGCATTTCCATTGTCTATGTTTTAACCTAGTTTGCCAGTTCACTTCAGTTAACATTGTTTTCATACCTTTACTTGGATCTAAATCACTAGTCTTAGACTTACACTTCTCACGTACAAATGTAAAATTTGTTCATGTTATGACTGCTGTCTCTTACAAGTGCTTTTACTAACTGCTGAAGTTATTGATTAATCCTGTGTCATTGCACATTACCAGGTCTAGAATAGTTAGTGTTGAAACGTACTGTTCTAAGAAACTATCCTGAATACATTCTATGAACTAATTTTCCAGGTTACCTTTGACAATCCGATTTGTCCAATCTACATGTAAATTAAAGTCACCCATGATTATTTCAGTACCTTTCTTACAGCCCCTATTTATTTTGTCCAATGTATCAACTACTCCTGCAAATTATCTTTTAACTTCCCTTTTGCTGATCACTAACCAAACTGATCTTACATCTTGCTGTTTTGGTCTTTCACTACTATACTAAAGGGGATTGATTAGCTCATTTGACTGGAAAGCTGGTTTGTGATGAAGAGTAGCAACAACAGCGTGAGTTCAATTCCCATACCTGCTGAGATTATTCATGAAGGCCCACCTTCTCAACCTTGCCCCTGACCCGAGGTGCGGTCATCCTCAGGTTAAAATCACCACGTCAATTACCATCTTTGAGGGGGAGAGTAGCCTATGGTCATCTGGGACTATGGCGACTTTACCTTTTTATATACTATATTAATGGCAACCTTAATTAATGATGTTAACCCACCACCTTTTTCTGGTTTGCAAAATGTCAAATATCCTTCAATATTCAGATCGTAGCCTTGGCCACCATGCAGTCATGGCTCTTCAATGGTTATCAAGTCATACTTATTTCTGAGCTACCAATTAATCCATTTTGTGACAAATACGGTGTGTATTCAAATATAGAATCTTTTAACCATTTTTGCAATATCTGTTCTTATCTGCTGGTGCACACTTTTGCTCTGTCCCTTCCTGCCACACTATGGTCATCATTATCCAAATCCTGTTCGATTACCTTGTTTCTCTCCAATTTACCACATCTCCCCTCACACGTTCCTTTCCATCCACAATTTAGTTCATCTCTACTGCTCTAGTTATATGATTCACCAAAATACTGGTATGGTTCAAGTGAAGACCACCTCAGAGGTATAATTCCCACTTTCCCAAGTATTGGTGCCAGTGTCCCATGAATTTGAGCGGCACAGGCTTGGAGGGCCGAAGGGCCTGTTTCCTGTGCTGTACTGTTCTTTGTTCTTTGAATCAACACCCATTAGTCCCACACCAGTCTTTGAACCATTCCCTCATCTCTCTATCCTATTTATCCTATACCAACTTGCTTGTGGCTCAAGTAATAATTTAGGTATTAATTTTAAGATTACATTTCTTAATTTAGCCCCAAATTGTTCATAATTCTCAAACAGAATCCCTTCCTAGTCTGATCTATGTCATGGTGTCCACATAGTCCATGACAGCTGAACTGTGCTCCTTCCACTGCAAGTCCCTCTCCAGCTTAGAGCAGACGTCCGCACCCAGGCACAAGGCAAGCAACACAGATTTCTGGACTTGCTGTCAGCTACAGGGAAACATGTCTATCCTCTGGCTATACTGTCTGCTACTACCACATTCCCATTTACTTGCTTCTCAAACCTGAGTTGAAGCTCCCCAAGCTACAGACACTTAGTTCAGATGTGTTTGCACACTACATTCTGCAGCCCAACACATCATCTGACTTGCCATCTTTATTATTTGCAAATTTATTATTTTTCCAAGTAAATTTATAATTAATAAACCCCCTATTGCTAATGAGCTTTGCTACTGTTTGTGAGCCTTATCACTATTAATAAAATATTAATAAATTATCTGAGTTTCAGAAGATACTTATTATTTCAATTGTTATGCTATCCCCAATTAAAATTCTCTAGCTTAGATAAGAGAAAAAATATCAATAAATTACTTACCTTCTTTGCTGCTGTGTCACACTTCAGAATTTTCTTCAGAATGCTTCAAACCCGCTGGCTCACCACCCGCCCACCTGCCACCACCCCCCCCCCCCCCCCCCCCCCCCCGCCTCACCCCGTCAATATATATAATGCCTTAATCAAACCACAACGACCAAGTATTTTACTTAAAGTTTATTTACCTATTAGTCACAGGTAAAGCATACATTAACACTGCAATGAAGTTACTGTGAAATTCCCCTTGTTGCCACACTCCGGTGCCTGTTTGGGTCAATGCACCTAACTAGCTCGTCTTTCAGACTGTGGAAGGAAACCAGAGCACCTGGAGGAAACCCACGCAGGCATGGGGAGAATGTGCAAACTCCACATAGACAGTGACCCAACCCAGGAATCGAACCCGGGTCCCTGGTGCTGTGAGGCAGCAGTGCTAACCACTGTGTCACCCAAACCATGAGTATCTGGTCATTATTGTATTGCTCTTTGTGATAGCTTGCTGTAAACAAATTGGCTGCTCCATTTCCTGTATTACAACTATATGCTTCAGAAGTATTTCCTTGGTTGTAAAGCCCTTTGACATATCTGGTTGTGATGAAAAGTGCTGTATAAAGGCAAGTCTTTCTTTTCTTCAATATTCATCTTTAAGATATCTGCAGTTACTTTAAATTCTGGATAATGATTGTTCGTTTTACCCAGGCTGCTGTGACTACATATTATGGTCTGATATTGGAAAGGGAACGTCAAAGTAACTGTTTGTATGTAAATTCATGTGTATCGCAAAGTAATTAGAAAGTGGTTAACAGCAATTAGTTTACCAAAAACTGTAGGCTGGGTTCTGAAATTTGCACTTGGTGACTTATGCAAATAAAAATTTTACTCAACTTCCTGAGCTCCTTTCAGATGGCTCAGATCTTCCAGTCAGCCATGAGGCCATGGCTGCTGGCTGAAAATAAAGTTGCAGCCTTACCCTTCTTCACTGGAGTTTTTGAGATTTCCTGTCCCAGCTGAAGAATGCAGCCATGAGGGGCAGTGGCGAATTGCAGAAGTATCAATGCCACCACGCCATTTCATGTCAGTAGCACAATGAACACCCCATACGGTTCTGTAGGCTTGCAGGGTTATGACAAAGTTTTAAAGTTATGTATTTTTTAATAAACTATTTTTAATGTTTCCAAGTCTTTTAATTGCTTTTATGAGTTTGGAAAATCATTACTTTAATGGATAAACATGGAAAAGTCTTGACATGAATTGAAAAAAGTACTTTGAATGAAATAAATGGCAATGTGCATTAGGTCTCTTGAATGCATTGACTTTTTTATTACCTGTTTGCCGAATGGTGCATACGTGGATACAGATGTTCCCAAATGCATTAGTGCTCTGAATGCATTGATTTTTAAAAAAACTGTATAAGGGATTAGCAGTGAACAAGGGTTGTTTATGAGCGGGGTGGTGGGGTAGGATGGGATATGTGTGGGGTCGAGAGTAAGCAGGCTGTTTCACCGTTCAGCACGTTAACATTTAAATAATTTTGAGGACTTCCCGATACATCTTTTGCTGTTGACCACTTTCAACCCAGGTCCCTGACCTGTAATTAACGATGGCAGTGTCCCAGAGTAAATTTATGGCCAAGTTCAGCACATCTAGCCCAAGTCAACAACGGCAGAGTCAATGTTGGAAGCATCCTTGGAGGAGTCCAGACAATCTTTGTCAAAGGTTGCAGAATCAAGCTTAGGCCTCAGGAGCACAGCTAAGTTCAGAGGCACACACTCACCCTCCAGCCACAGAACCATAGAATCCCAATAGTGTGGAAAGAGGCTATTCGGTCTACAGCAACTCTCCGGAAGAGCATCCCACTTCAGCCCTCCACTTCACTCTATCCCCATAACCCCGCACATTTACTATAGCTAATTCACCTAACCGGCACAGCCTCAAACTCCACACAGACAGTCACGCAAGACCAGAATCGAAACCTGGTCCCTGGTGCTGTGAGGCAGCATTGCTAACCACTATGCCGCCGTGGCGCCCTCTAGAAAGTCAGAGACACCAGAAATGGAGATGGACGTCAGGCTACATGGTATCGTTATCACTTGTTCAGGACGTCTCCCTGAATTTGGCTATGAAAATCTGGCCTTTATAGTTTGAGTTAATGCATCCAATGATGTTGCACCAGATTCACTAAGAGAAACAGATAATCCTTCTGAGAAGTTGTGAAAAACAAGTTTTCCGCCTTACTATTGAACAATACTTCTCAAAAGTAGAAATATTGAAAGTTGCAGGACAGCAAAGGCAAGTGAAAGGTTATTTGCTGCGAAACATTTAATCCAAGAAGGGTACCTTTAAACCATAACTTGTTATAATCTAGAGTTATGACTGACTTACATAAATGCATCCTTTTAATTTCTGCAATGTAGAACAGAATTACTAATGCAGTAATGTCAAATAACTGTAATGAATCATCAATGGGCATAAGGATTTGTGGCCAAATCCTTGTCCTGTAATTTGTATGGATTATGAATAAAGGCAATTATTTTGGGAATTAATCTTTTAAATCAAGCTGGGATCTTAAGAACCTTTTTTTGCACACTATTCACTTCCACCATCACTCCCAAGGAGAATATAGAGCTGTTGTTTGTGTCATCAGTTTGCATTGACATGCAAGTCTCTCCCAAAAACACAATTTTCATAACTCCATCCTAGCATCAACATATATTTCTAATTTGTTAAAATTCTACTTTCTTCTACACTAAGAATGCTTCAATTATTGGATTCAAGACATTTAACAGCTAATTAGCTGGCTTAAAGAAAAGTACAGTATCAAGCATAGTGTTTTTCATGGTGACATATCGTCCCTCCAGATAACCTGTTCCCCTACTGACACCCGGGTCCCCCGCCCACCCCCCACTATCACCCCCAACACCTCGTACTCTTCCCACAGCACCTTCCAATGCAATCTCAGGTGGTGTAACACCTGCCCCTTTACCTTCTTCTTCCTCACTGTCCAAGGTGCCAAACACTCCTTCTGGATGAAGCTATGATTTACTCCTACTTACTTTAGTTTAGTCTACTGTATTTACTGCTCATAATGCAGTCTCCTTAAAATTGGAGACACCAAACGTAGGCTGGGTGACCACTTTGCAAAACGCTCAGTCTGCAAGCATAACCCCGACCATTTGGTCGCCTGCCATTTCGATTCACCATCTTGCTCGCGATTAAATTTCTGTACGCGGCCTGATACAATGTTCCAGTGAAGTCCAACACAAGCTGGAGCAGCAGCATCTCACCTTATGATTGGTCCCTTTACAGCCTTCTGGACTCAACATTGCCTTCAACAACTTCAGACCATGAACTCCGTCCTCCATGTTGACTTATTTTCCTCCCAACTAACGGTCTGTATCTTGCTTTCATCTTTTCAATTTCAGGCAGCACTGATCTTTATTCTGCTACTAACGCCTACTCTGGATCAATGCTTTGTTTCTTTACTACTACCATTACCATTCCCCTTTGCCATTTGTTCCATGACATATTTGTCGTTGAATCGTTCCACCTTCTAACTTATTCCTGACCTTGTCTTTTGCTCCACCTAACCCTCCCTTTTTCCAACAGCACAAAACCTATCACGTTTCTATCTCTCCAGTTCGGAAGAGGAGTTATATTCGATTTGAAACATTAACTCTCTTTCTCTGTCCACAGATGCTGCCAGAACTGCAGAGTCTTTCCAGGACTTTGTTTTTATTTCAGATTTCCAACATCTGCAGTTTTTTGCTTTTATTTACCATTGTAAATGGCAGATGCCATAAATCCCTGGAGTATGCGATTTATCATATTGGCCAATAAAAATGAAAACTGATTTTTTTCAAGTGTTGTTTAAAAAAAAATCAAGTTACAGACACCTTTAAAAGGAGAAGAGAAGAAAAGCCAAATAGAATGGGTAATCTCTGGTGTGACCTGAATTAATTAATTATACCAAAGTCATTATAATCAAGTTCAAGCAAAAAGGCATTGATTAAAATGCCCCTGACTAACAGTAATTTAACCAACCTCCAATCCACTTAAGGTAAATTTGCTGCCTTTGTTTGTAAATTCAGTCACACCATAGCACACATGACTCCAGGGATTTATGGAATCTACAACATACATTTTCCTCAAAATCAATTCCAGCTTCATCAGGAAAGACTCATAAATCAGTGTGAATTTATCACACATTTGAAGACATTCAATGTTCTGCCAACAACCAATGATCAGTCAGCATTAAAAAATCTAATCAAAAACAGGGAAAAATCAACTGAGCAATGTGAATGGGAAGGGGGAGAGAGTAAAATAAAGCTCCACTCATTCATCAGGCTGAAGTGACTATGATAAGCCATAAATATTTTTTTTTGGCAGTTTATTAATTTAAATCCAGTGATTGGCTACAAAGCCATAATTTACTCACTAGTACACATTATTCTCTCTCTAGCATTTGCCTTCTAGCATTTTTATCTCTTCATCCAAGCAAGATATTGGAGTTGGGGTCAAGTTCACCTTGTGCTCTATCTAATCTGCAGGTACAAATGAGATCCAAGTGCATGTTCTTTATAAGCCCATTCTGTTAACAACATACCATTTACTTTCGTCCCATTTTGTCACAGTATGTTCTAGATAACTTGCTCCTCTCTCCCCACCCCTTTTCAAAAACTAGAGGGACAAAAAAAAACTTGTGCATATAGTTGTAGTGAGGGAGAGATGATGCACGTACATTATAATCAGACACAGAGCATTGCAGCAGTTAAATGCAATCACAAT
Organism: Mustelus asterias; assembly: GCF_964213995.1. Classification (NCBI taxonomy): domain Eukaryota; kingdom Metazoa; phylum Chordata; class Chondrichthyes; order Carcharhiniformes; family Triakidae; genus Mustelus; species Mustelus asterias. The sequence continues at coordinate 50,666,244 of NC_135803.1, forward strand.
TACATGGACGATGAGGAAACAAGTTCGAACAAAAAATATAGATTTTCTAAAAACATTAATAATGATATCCAGGGAAGTAACAAATGAGAGAAATGAACAGCATTAATGAACTTCTGAAGCATTTAAATGGGCTAAAGAATGCCAGATCAATTTTAATGCATTTAACTGTACAGTAATGGTCTTGGCAGCAAAATAAAAGCAAACAGGTTATGGGGGAGATAAGACTGATTAGTAGTTGGTGGGGGCAGTAGGAAAATTAAGATGGCAATCCAATTAAGATGGCATTCTTAGCACGTGGGTTTGTGTGTTTCACCACAACTTGAAAATCAATTTATTCATAGTATCAAGTGTGACTCCAATCAGAGCAAGAAAGTTGTTGCATCAAGGTCCATTTGAGAGATGGGATATCCCAAAAGAAAATTCAAGCTATACTCTCGGGCAGTTTTGAGGAAGTGCTGCATGGTTAGAAGAGCCAACTTCCAGATGGAACGTTGTAAACCAAGGCTCCCTACCAGTTGGATGTACAAGATCCTACGGCACTATTCAAAGACAGTAAGAAGTCTCACAACACCAGGTTGAAGTCCAACAGGTTTACTTGGTAGCACAAGCCACAAGCTTTCGGAGCACTGCCCCTTCATCAGGTGAGTGGGAGCTCTGTTCACAAACAGGGCATATAACAAATAACAGAACAGAGTTTTTCAAGTTCCAATTATTTTAACGAAAGGGTGGATGGGAGAGAGGATTGTTGAGGGAGTGATGGGCTTGAGAGACAAGGTGGATAGTTGGTTTGGGCAAGGTTGGTATACAGGTGGATGGTTAGTGGATTGTCAAACCAGTTCAGGGAGAGGAGATAGTTAGGTCAGTTCAGGTGGGTAGTCGGTGGGTTGGGTTACTGAGGAACAACTCTGGTTGTCGAGTTCACGTGCTGTTAGACCAGGTGCTAAACTGAAGGCGAGATGGGGAAGGTCAGGTCATGGGTAGTGGGTTCGGGTTGGGGGTAGGGTCAAAGAATAATTGGGTGGTCAGGGGGCAGTCGGATCTGGGGGAAATAATCAGATCGAGTGGTGGTTGGGTTGAGTCAGGGGGATGATTGGTGGCATGGGGGTGGGGGGGGGGGGGGGGGGGAATGTCAGTTGTGGAATTATACCAGGTATTAAACTGATTAACATTTCCAGGTGTAATACTCATGTAATACAAACTTATGAGCTATGAATGTGAGTATAAACCAAAAATGGACACTTCCCTGTAAAACTATATGGAGTTGAGAGGGCAGGTGATCTTTTCTTTCCTGCCAATCTACATGGAACTACAAGAGCCCAGAGCTATTTTCATGTCTGGACAAGGCTCGACTAAACCATAAAAATGAAAATGACCTTGTTGGATGCATATTTGAGTAGTCATTAAAATGAAAATAAACTTGTGGTTCATGGCTGCACTTCTTCAACTAATTAAAAAGACTTGCAGACTCTTCGACTCCAAACTTGAAATCCCGAAAGTGTGTGTGAAAGGCTCTATTCTATCAAGGTGATAGGTGCATGGGTGATACCCAAACTCCATTGCCTGAGAATAGTTTAACCTTCAAAAACTATTTTTGAGGACAATGGAAAGAGATGCTTTGATCAGATGACAGAAACTAGGCATCTGATAAGGGATTTTTATGAAGAATATTCAGATCAGACAGAGTCAGAAACACCTATGCCAGAGTGGGGAAAAGACCCTGCCTAAGACACATCAGTTTTAAGCCACATGTAGGCAGAGATCAGAATTGTCTTTGAACTCTGTACCCGAGGAACCAGGATGTGGAAATGCCGGCGTTGGACTGGGGTAAACACAGTAATTTCCACTCCATCTGACGAAGGAGCAGCGCTCCAAAAGCTAGTGGCGTTTGCTACCAAACAAACCTGTTGGACTTTAACCTGGTGTTGTTAGACTCCTTACCGAGGAACCAGACCAGGGCTCCACTGCAAGGCTTTCATAGAATCTCTACAGTGCAGAAGGCGGCCATTTGGCCCATCATGCCTGCACCAATACCACCCCAGCTCTATCCCCCAACCCATGTATTTACCCTGCAAATTCCCATGACACTAAGGAGCAATTTAGCTTGGCCAATCAACCTAACCCACACATCTTTAGACTGTGGGAGGAAACCGGAGGATCTGGAGGAAACCCATGCAGACATGGGGAGGATGTGCAAACTCCACACAGTCACCCATGGCTAGAATCGAACCTGGGTCCCTGTGAGGCAGCAATGCTAACCACTGTGCCACCATGCTGTTTTGCTTGACTCATGCGGAATAAGAGAAATTTGCTCTGTGAACATAATTCAAAAGCCAATTTGTCCGTCTAAAACTACCAGAGCTCCAGCAGAAAAAAGGATTACAGGCCTGCATCATTTCAAGACTTAACCTAGAGAAAAGCAATTGTAACAGTGAACTTTTGAAATCATAAGACCTAAATGAATGCTACTTGCAAGATTATCTTGTGTGTGTATATAACTGTACAAGCGTGAGAGTGGGTGCAAGTGATTTGATTTGTCACATGTATTAGTATAGTAAAAAGTAATGTTTCTAGCGCGCTATACAGACAAAGCATACTGTACATCGAGAAGGAAAAGAGAGGGTGCAAAATGTAGCATTACAGTCATTGCTAACGTCTAGAGAAAGATCTACTTAACACGAGGAAGGCCCATTCAAAAGTCTGATGGCAGCAGGGAAGAGGAGATTGAATTAAAGCATTGTTACGGAGTTTTAAAAAAAGAGTTAAAACAGACTTTTAAAAGTATAGAACAAGAGTAAAAGATAGAATTAGAGGACGTGCGCATACATTTGAGCATTGAACAATAAACATTTATCTTAATTTTAAAACGTATGAGAAAAAAAAGTCGGCCGTGATTCTCCCATCCTAAAAAATTAGTGCAGCAGGCCCGGAGAATCACGCGACTGGCGATTCTTTTTTAATTTGTTACTCACAAGTAAAGCTTACATTAACACTGAAATTAAGTTACTGTGAAGTTCCTCTAGTCGCCACACTCCGGCGCCTGTTCGGGTCAATGCACCTAACCAGCACGAATTTCAGAATGTGGGAGGAAACCAGAGCAGCCGGAGGAAACCCACACAGACACAGGGAGAATGTGCAAACTCCACACAGACAGTGACCCAAGCCAGGAATCGAACCCGGGTCCCTGGCGCTGTGAGGCGGCAGTGCTAACCACCGTGCTGCCCACATTTGCGGGTTCCCTTGAGTGTTTGCACCACGCTTGTCAGATTTTGTCAGCGTCAGATTTTCTGCACCGGAAATTGGCAGGGAGACGTAGAAATTATTTAAATAATAATTTCCCTACAATTTAAATGAGATTAGCGGGCCTGGGACTGAATTCTCTGGGCTCACCAGCCTCTCCCACCCCGCCAAAGTGTTTCACTCCAGCGATATTTCGAGTGGCTCCCCACTTTCGGGGAACTATCGGCTCAACCTCACTGGAGTGAAGGGGGGGCAATCGGGGTCCCCCCCAGGAGGTTGGGCGGTGGAGGGGTGGTGCCCCTTGGGCATGGGCATATACTGACAATACCAGCTTGGGCCCCTGGCCAGGGAGCACCTTAGCACTGCCCATCAGGCATAGGGCAGTGTCAAAGGGGGTCCCGCTGCCACTCTGCCATTGGGATCGATGGCCTCCCTCCTGTCCCCATCGATTGGGGTGGGCTGGGGGATGGGGGGGGGCGGGGGATGGTGTCTACATTGCTGGGGGGGGGAATTGGCACTGCAGCTGGAGGGTGGCGGGGGGGGGGGGGTGCTGTTGTGGTTCACAGGGCTGGCCAGCAATCGAGCTGACCAGGAAACAGGAGACTGGCAGTTCGGGCCCATTGCGCATGTGCAGAGTTCCGCTGGTTTCAGCCTCCTGGGCGGGAGTAGGCCCCATCCCCTGAAATCTAATGATATTCAGACTGGTGGCCTCTGCTGTGCACAGACTATGGGAGATTGTAGTCTGAACTCCCACTGAAAACAGCATGAATTACTCCAATTTTCCCACAAATTCAACACTTAGAATTTGTTTGGGAGAATTTATTTGTTCCTGACAGTTCTAGCACTCGCTGTCTTCAATCAGTAAAGAGGTGGAAATAAAGGGATGCCATCCCTATGACCTCTGCTTTCCCCCCAACGGTAAGTACACAGATAAATCCTGCGCATTTAGCCCAGATCTCCATCCTGACCTCAGGGCTGGATACATTTGTGGAGAGTCCAAGGCATTAGGGAATTAGCCAATTGGAAATTTAAACTTCCCAACCTTCACATGATGTGCGTGTGTCAGGACTTCTGCCAGGTCCTGACAAGCAACTCCCCATATATATCCCCATCTCTGACAATCTGGAGACAAGAGTAGTAGATACAAAATGTGGTCTTTAAGTAATAGGACCCAGCAGTCCTTATTATTTGATGCTAAGTGAAGTAGCACATTCAACACTGCACACAGCTCTGGAACATAGTGATTGGCTTAATCATTCAGGTATAGATGATCCCAGATGGAATTTCCTGTCTGGACTGAATTGACTGACTTCAATAAAGAATATAATACGTGAGCTACAATTATAACATCAATTCCACAGTTGGGGATGGGGAGGACGAGGTCAACAATCTTCAACACAGCAATTACTGCTGGAATGATTTGCATAGTTGGCTCGGATGTCCCAATAAATGATAGAACAAGCCCAGAACAGCTTGTCACATCAAACACTGTCAGAATTCATAAAAATAATTCTCCTTCAGCAAGTTAAAGACAGCTGTCAAACATTTCTAAAACTATATTCTACACACCCTGGACATACTTACACCTTCTACCGTCAGAAAAAAGACACAAAAGTCTGAGGTAATGTACCGACCGACGCAAGAACAGCTTCTTCCCTGCTGCCATCAGACTATTGAATGGACCTATCTTATATTAAGTTGATCTTTCTCTACACCCTGTAACACTATGACTGTAACACTACAGACTGCACCTTTCCTTTCCTTCGCTTTAAATGGCATGCTTTGTCTGTATAGCACGCAAGAAACAATACTTTTCACCGTATACTAAAACAGGTGACAATAATCAAATCAAAAACAAATTCTGGTAATGAGTTAATGCCATTGATGAGCTGGGGAGATAGGGAAGGGAGCAACGGCAGTGGGTGGGAATAAATACCCTCCACAAATGCAATTATATTTTAGAATAGCTATTTTAAAAAATGTAAACCAAGGCAAATGTCTTTAACCTGAAGGATTGAGTGAGGTGAGAAGACAAGAAAGTGGAAATTTTATTCCAACAGGTTACCTTGCTTAAAAAAGGACACTGACTGTAGGTGTAAAATGTGTGAAAGTTGTGCATTATTATAATAAGAAACTGAACCTTAGGTTTGGACTGAAAACATTTCTTTTTGCAGTGTATTTCACTCTTCTTCTTCCTCCACCTTAGCTCATGCACGCAATCTGAAACCACATTCTATTATTTTTATTTCTATGCAAACCTGCGCAATACATTCAATTTGAAATTTAAATTTGCCTTGACAAGATATTCTGAAAAAGGCTGATGCCCATATTCTTTTTGAACCATATATTGCATTTACCTTTATATATGAAAGAAAGATTTAAATGTAACTTACGGTCAAGTCCATTGATGTACCTCATTGTTATCTCGCAGTGCCCCCAGACTGCACTGACTATTGGGTACAGTTTTTTCCCTTTCAGACTTCTGAAGGCCACACCCAGATATTGTCCATCCACTATGAAACTCAATGTTCCTTCATCCATATCCAAAACCACCAAGAAACTATCTGGCAGCACAAAGGATTCATCTGGTTCCAAAAATACCGGATAGGTTAGTCCTGGCTGATTTTTACTATTGTGATATAGTTTGTTGCGACCCAAGTCCCAGCCCCATGACTCATTGTTACTGCCAACTAAAGAGGTGTATCCCACAGAATGCAATGGAGCTTCAGCTGTTGCCACACCAACTACAGCATGTGTTCCTCTCTGCCTTGTAGGCCAGTGAATCTGCCAGACATGAAGCCCTCTTGTGTACCCAATTTTACCTCGGATACAATCTGTGCTTTGGGCTACTGGATGTCTGTGAAAGGTTACCTTGTCGTCTTCTTTTACAAAAATGTTCAGAGAACGGTCTTCATTGTTCCAGGCATGTTTTAGCTGAACAGCTCGAGAAGCCGATGGCATATCCAGCAGCATGTCAAGCCGAGTTGGTTTGCAAAAGTCAGGACCTCGTAACTCTCGCTTAACTGGCCGGTAGGCTGGTTCCCTCACATCCACAGACTTTATATTCCCTGAGATTTTCTGGCCCATTTCTTGGCTTAAAAACCACCGAGGAGGTTATCTTGGCCTATTGTTACCTCATGTAAGCACTTCAGAGAGAGCCAACAGTATGACAAGCAGACTGATTTATTTCCTCCTTTTGCAGCCAGAGAACAACTTCCTTCAGGGAAAACTCCTGAAAGTGAAAAGAAAGATCAAGTAAGTTCCAACAAGATGTTTTTCCAACATACGATTTTCCTTCTTTTCTTCACGAACATTACATAATCCATCTTGTTTTCAGTTCAATGGAAAGAAATGTATATATGTAGGTCCATAGCTAAAATACATAGGTCCTGTTAGACCTTAACCAGTAAAAGAACTGAAGGGAGGATGTAATTTTCTCACATTACTGTAAGCTCAGACAAAACTTCCTCCGATTCATAATGGGATACAGACATTCTCCACCTTTGCTTGTTCAAGCCTCTCCATATATAGTGTCGGTGAGGAGATCACTATGCATTTTTGAAAAATTCTTTCAGACATTTCAACTTTAAATTTTTCATTCATATAGTAAAGAATACTGCTTCTGTGCCAGACAAAACTACTGTGACCTGGATTTTCACTGAGTCAGGTTGACTTGGAAGCCCTTTAAAAATTGCAGGCAAATTTCAATTCTAGGATTCCTGACCGCATTCCCAAGCTGTCCAGATTTTCTGGAGCGCCTTGAAAGAGTGTGGGCCAGTTCCTGTCAAAAGACCTCATCCGGAGATAGGCATGTCCGACACTTCCACAAGAGTCAGGCCAGATTTTTTAAAGAGTCATGGTTCACAGCTCCTCAAGGGAATGGTGAACTATAGTCTGTATGAGATCACCTTTTAAAGACCAGTTTAAAATGTTCACCTCATGCCCTCTATGCCAAACTCTGTCCTCCCCATGACAAGCTTGGCCCTTCCATCCACCCCTCCTGGTCCCATGTCCTTCCCATGCCAAGTTATGACACTTTCATGGCTATTAACTCACTCTGTGTTCGTGTATACACTACCAGACTCTATGGTATCAACCTACAATATTTTCTCTGGGACGCAGCTATTTCAACAAGCATTATGGATATCTGGGCTGCTTGACTGACAGCTCAGGATTTCTGATCTTTGCTGTCAATTTCACAATGTTGGTCTACCCAATGTTAAGTGCTTTCAAGCATTTGTCGTTTTTGGTATTGATAGTTTAAAGAAACTGGATGAGTTGACACATTAACTTGCAGTGAAATTACTTCTGTTCATAGGAGAAAGTTATGACTGAATTACTTTTTTTTTAAAAAGACCCTAAATGTCAAGATAGGGTTAATTGGGTCTGTACAGTAAATAGTCAATCAATGGACATAGCTTGGTTTAGGATCATGAGGAGCCATGGAGGGAAGGGTGAATGGGTGAAAGTTCAAAGCTTGGCATGGGTCATGAATGGAAGAGTAGAGCATGGCATGGGGGTACACGAGGAGTCATAGGGGGTGAATGCCATGGATGGGGTATGGGGAGTGTTTGAAGAGTGAGGGGGTGTGTGGGGCGGGGGCTGGAGGGCTTGTGTGCTTCGGTTTAGCGGGGACAATGTCCCACAGCACCTAAATGGGCCTCTTAAACAGCTTGTCCTACCAGCCACAGCCCCTGTGGCTGCCTCCAAATGTTTTCCAGATCAGCTGGCCTGACCCCAGCTTACATCTATCCCTTGCATTGCAGATCCTGCATTTGCAGATACTTTCTCCCATGAGGAACGGGCTGAGTCATCAATTTCCCCAATTCACGCCACCCACCTCAAGGATGAAAATCCAGGCCTATATGTTTCCAGATCCTCTTGCACGGAATCCTACTCAAGGGAAATTAACATAATCATACTGAAATTTATAATGCAAATTATAAGATAAATTTTGCCACGTGAGAAAATCCAAACAGATGGTCTGAAAAAAGTGTACACGTTCTCACTACACTTGAACATGGGCTAAATGGAGTTACAAATAAACAAGTCAAATTTAGGCAATGTGTTCATTGATACAACTATCAGGAAAGATAGTATTAGGGAAAAAAAGACAGCTGACCTGAAGGACCATTGAATCCCTACGGTGCAGAAAGAGGCCATTTGGCCCATTGAGCCCGCAATGACAACAATCCTACCCAGGCCCTATCCCCGTAACCCCACACATCCACCCTGCTAATCCCCTTGACACTAATGTTCAATTTAGGATGGCCAATCAATCTAACCACATCTTTAGACTGTGGGAGGAAACTGGAGCACCTGGAGGAAACACACGCAGATACAGGGAGAACATGCAGACTCCGCACAGACAGACAGTCACCCAAGGCCGGAATTGAACCCAGGTCCCTGGCGCTATGAGGCAGCAGTGCTAACCACTGTGCTGTCCGATGTTTTTTGATATGAAGGGTTTGATAGATTCGAGGTAGAGAAGGTGGTTCCACTTGAGGAATTCAAAACTAGGTGCTAAAAACATGAGATAGTCACTTTGTTTAGACAAGTGAAGAGGATAGGCAATTCGCAACTATTTGTACTAGCAAGGCAGATGCATTTAAAGAGAAGCTGAAAGCGAAGAATATGTTGAAAGAGCATGAAATTGTAAGTTGAGGTGGTGCTTATGTGGAGCATAAACATTTTCATAGACCTATTAGGCCCAATTGCTTGCTTCTGTGCTGCCAAATCCAAGTAATGCTTTCACCTTTTCGTATTTCTACATTTAAAGCAAGAAGTGTCTTTTACATACAAAAGCTGAGTGTTTGAGCTGTTGAAGCCATGTATTTAAAATAAAAACAACAAGATCTTACCAACAAACTACCACAATGAGCTACCTGTCAATGTTTTTAAGAAAACAACAGTCTAAGTGGATTGAAGGAAGTCCAAAAGGTGGGATGTAATGAGTGTTCTAAAAAGCAGTTGAAATGAAAGACTATTTAAACTTGAAGCAGAATCAGATTCAAAATGAAAGTTGGGAATGAATAGGAGCTACTAAGGGGCAGAAAGCAGTGATATTGGTTGAATGGGTTGTTCAATGAAGGGCCAGAGAAAAGTGCTGAATAGAATCCATCAGGGGATCAGTTTTGGTCTCTACTGTTTCCAGTTTATATTGATGAGTGATTTAGAAGCTCAGTGCAAACTGGGCAAAGTCACAAATGATTATAAACCAGAGTTCCATTTTCTACAGATCTTTAATTACCAGCTACCAGGTCTCCCATAACCTGGATCCACCTGAAGGCAAAATCCTAAATTTTGTGGATCAGAAGTTTTATTTTTGGAATTAGTGCTGCACAGGTACACCAGTCAGAATGGATCCTGCTACATCATGTTTGAACATGCAAATGTGAGAATGGCTCTCTTAAGAGAATGGGTTGAATAGGAGGCGACAACTTAATAACTTCAAAATCAGTTGGGTAAGTTGGAGCAGTGACACAAAGTTTAATACAAAAAAGTAGTGAAGTACTAAATATAAAATTAATGTAAGAGGTCCAATTGCTTGAATGGGTGCCGCTCCAACAACACTCAAAAAGCTCAACACCATCCAATACAAAGCACCCTGCTTGATTGGCACATCATTCACCACCTTAAACATTCACTCCCTCCTCACTGATGCACAGTGGTAGCAGTGTGTACCATCGACAAGATACACTGCAGCAACTCACCAAGGCTCCTTTGACAGCAACTTCCAAACCCATGATCTCTACCAGCTAGAAGGGCAAAACAGCAGATGCACGGGAACACCACACCTGCCAGTTTACCACCAGGTCACACACCACCTACCTTCAAGAGATATTTCTGTTCCTTCACTATTGTTAGGTGAAAATACCTAACCAAATACCTTCCAAACAGCAATGTGGGTGTTCCTACATCACAGACTGCACTGGTTCAAAGAGGCAGATCACCACCACCTTCTCAAGGGAAATTAGAGATGGGCAATAAATGCTGGCCTAGCCAGTGGTGTTCACAAAATTAGTTTTCTTCCCATGAACAGTGAAATTGATAGAAGATCAGAGTGTTAGAAGACTCAGCACTGGATGTGTCCAATCACTCAAAAATATCAATAGACGTAGAATGCTAAACTATTTAAAGAACATAAATTGGAGAAAATGTCAATGCCATCCTGGTGACTGTTTTGTCCATAACTTTAAAAGCAATACTAAATTACTGCCTCAACATGGAACCAGTAATTCTCAGGCTGCAGAATTGACAAGTTAGCATCACCTGCTGTGGAACAAGTCTGCTCGTCTTTGATCAGCAATCTATTATGTTAAAAAACATGTTTCAAACCAAGTGTGAATTGAATGTCCTTTTAAAAAAAATCTTTTGTCTTGCTCAAGCCAAATATCTCGTCAACATCCAGCAGGTATCTTGCATTTGAAGACGTACACATCAATGCTAATGTCCATTTCCCCCCAAGAAATTTACAACTGCACTTGCAAGGCCCACAACTGCCTAGCCTTTGGCCTTTAATTCACCATGCTACATCTAGTTGATCTCTTCAAGCACCCCCATTATTGCTTCCCATTTCTAACAAAATCCCATTTACACAGCCTTTCAAGTCTCCATGGGTTTGTTTTTGCAATTAGATTGTCGGAGTATTTTACTTATCCAGCAAACATCTCGTGAGCACTTATCACCATTTTTGAGAAGTGGCATTATATTCAGTTCCCAGAATATAACTTTTTTTTAAAAAAAAGCAGATGGGAGATTTCACTGCAGAAAGAAAGAAAAATTTACAACATACAAAATATTTTGTGAAAGCTAAGTAAGTTCACCTTAGTCTTTCTAACTTTTATGAAGTACTCACATTCTAATTGCTTAAAGGGCAAATCCAAAAAGTTCACATGCCTAGGAAGGGGGATCATTGACAAAGGTTTAGATTGAAATGGCAAATGGACATTTATTTATTAATGTATGAGTCAAGGTGGTAATTGCTCAGTCAGCTGCCGCATTGTTTCTGACTGGGATGGTGACAGTGGGGCAAAGGTAAAGGATAGTTGAACTTCATCCCATTCTCACTTCTGTACTTTACAATTCAGGATGAAAGAGCAATCAGGAATGGGAATCTTCACCAATCCTACATCAGCCAAGCTCAATTAGCTCAGCAATCAACATGGGACAAATCTGGAAATCTTTCAGAGTTCATATAATTCAAAATTACATGATGAAGTGCATTCACTTACTGAGTCTCAGAGAAAATAAAAAGTGTCCAGAAAGCAAAACATGTCTTAGTTTCCAGTGAGATAGAAAAAAGGTACCTCTTGCTTTTATAAAGAATTCCAAATGATCCGAGATGCTTTGCAGCTGTTAAAGTACTTTTGAAGTAGGAAAATGCAGCAGTATTAATTTGCAAAAAGGCTGATCCCCAAACAGCAGTTACAATTTTAGTGATGTTGGTACAGGGATAAATGTTGACCTGGGCATTGGCAAAACTGTCCTGATTTAAGTAATGCCTTGTGTATTGTTCATTTTTTTGTGTTTGAATATGAGAGTCTGTTTACTATTGATGCTCACTGTGCTTGACTGATTAAACCTGGGTATGGACCTCAGGACAAGTAAACACACTTTAGAAAGAGCTGGAAGCATGGAGTAGACATTGTGAAGCATTGCACAAAACTCGTGTAAATAAAGTTCCTGCACACATAGAACAAGTGTCATCTCTGCACAGATCTGAGGTACAAAATGTACAACACTAGGCCATATCAAATCCATTTGAGTGGGCATACAGGCCATTGGTTTAACATCTCATCTGAAAGATAGCCCTTCTGACAATGCTTTGCTCAGTAATGCATTGAAGTGCTAGCCCAGTTTGTGTGTTCAAGTCCCGGGGTGGTACTTGAATTCATGCTGAGTGAGAGTACTACTCAGCCAAGGTTGTCCAAAGATGCTATTTTTTAAAAACTGCTTACACACAGTAAAGGCTGTCAGCAAGCACTTAAAACTTGTGCTTTCAAATGATTTGCAACTTGGATGATTTGGACTGGGCAAATTGGATACATTTCATGAATAATTAATTATTAAATTGGATATTTTTTGGTTCTGGTTACTTGTGCAATTTATTTAAAAAAGATCCCCAAGATATTGTCCTCAGTTCATCACTCAATGAGCTGTCCCAGTTTGCCAGGAATGACAATCAAGTGGACGGGCGTGCCTTTTCTATCACTTTTTGCTATACATATCCCGTATCCATACTGAAAAGATCAGACTTATTTGACGTATCCATACACTTTTCTTCATGTGCCAGAATTCCTGGCAAGAGCGAAATAGCAACCCTGATGATCTAGTCCATACTTTCCCTTTCTGCTGGCTGTTAATTAGTTCAGGAGAATAGTTTAGACAGCTTTTTGCTCATATTTTTCTTTTCCAAAGTTTCCGATTTCCACTTGTGTTTTTTTGATTTGATTTATTATTGCCACATGTATCAACATAGTGAAAAGTATTGTTCCTCGTATGCTATACAGACAAAGCATACTGTTCATAGAGAAGGAAACAAGAGAGTGCAGAATGTAGTGGAACAGTTATAAGCTAGAGTGTAGAGAAAGATCAACTTAATGCAAGGTAGGTCCATTCAAAAGTCTGATGGCAGCAGGGAAGAAGCTGTTCTTGAGTCGGTTGGTACGTGACCTTTAGACTTTTGTATCTTTTTCCTGATGGAAGGTGGTGGAAGAGAGAATGTCCGGGGTGCATGGGGTCCTTAATTATGCTGGCTGCTTTGCCAAGGCAGCGGGAAGTGTAGACAGAGTCAATGAATGGGAGGCTGGTTTGCGTAATGGATTGGGCTACATTCACGACCTTTTGTAGTTCTTTGCAGTCTTGGGCAGAGCAAAAGCCATACCAAGCTGTGATACAACCAGAAAGAATGCTTTCTTTGGTGCATCTGTAAAAATTGGCGAGAGTCATAGTTGACATGCCAAATTTCCTTCGTCCTCTGAGAAAGTAGAGGCGTTGGTGGGCTTTCTTAACTCTAGTGTCGGCATGGCGGGAACCAGGGCAGGTTGTTGGTGATCTGGACACCTAAAAACTTGAAATTCTCGACCCTTTCTACTTTGCCCCCACTGATATAGACAGGGGCATGTTCTCCTTTACGCTTCCTGAAGTTGATGACAATCTCCTTTGTTTTGTTGACATTGAGGGAGAGGTTATTGTTGCCGCACCAGTTCACCAGATTCTCTATCTCATTCCTGCACTGTCTCATCATTCTCACTCCTACCTGTGATTAGTCTACTAGTGGCATGGTATAAAACTATAAATTTGGAAAATTCAAATACTTTTGGGTTCTTGCTCAATGCATTTTTTTAAAGCTACTTAATTGTATTGATCCTACATGCCTCATAGACAGGTTGTGTGTGTCAGACTTTTTAACTTCTACAGTTTTTCATGAACAAAATCTTGATCCAACTCCAAACTAACATTGCCTTGTAGTCATTATGGTAATAGGTAGGCTCAGAATTTCCTCCTGATTTGCGCGCGTACGCGCACACACACACAGCGGGATTTTCCATGCATCCTTGTGGTGTGTTTCACGATGACAAAGGTGGCCCGCCATTGCCCAGCTGCAGGATATCGTGATCCCACCGCTGTCAACAGGATTTCCTGTTCTATGCACCTTCTGCCACCGGGAAAGCCACGGCGAGGCTTGCCGTCAGTGGTACGGGAAGATCCCACCGGCAAGAATGGTCAGCAAATTCCAACTATAGTCTGGGCACAAACAAGCCAAGCAATGCCAATAAATCATGGAAATTTGGACATAATCACATTATATTTGTAACTGCAATATGTCTAAGTAGCTGTAATCCTTTAAGCACATCCATTGAACCCACACAACATTCCAAAGTGGAATGTTGTGTGGGTTCCTTCAACTAAATTAGCTTGGGGTGGAGGTGAAGTTCATCACATTGTGCCCAGATTCTTAGGTGTGCAAGAACACTAGGTCACATGAATTCAGCACAAATCAGCTGACCAGCATTGAATTAAAGCCTCACATTGGCCCTGCTGCGGCCATAAATAATACATCTTCAACACTTGCTCAGTTTCTGATTTTCTTCTGCAGGGAGGGAAAAGTTAAAAATGCATTAGACTCTGTACAGTATGATTTAAATTAATGTACTGTGTCAGCCAACGAATTGGAGGTGGAGCAGGACTTGGAGGACAGTTACATTTAAGTAGCTCACTTACAGCAGTGGAGTCTCCAGTTGTGATTGATGGGAGAGTTACCCAATCTCTCCATTCTGGCCGGGATTTGCAGTAGAGATTAAATACTGTTTATTTTGTAGCTTCCAGCTTTATATAGAGGGGAATTTTCTCCCCTTACCTTTAATACTTGCACAATAAACAGTGGCACCTTGAGGCTCCATTGGCTATCGATCTGTCACAAATTAACTATATTTAGTGATTTTGCTGATTCAAAAGAGATTTTACATTCCGGTTTGGTTAGTACAAAAATGTGAATGCAATTTTACCTGTCTACATCTTCCTAAAATTTATTACTATCTGCCTTGTGGTTTATTACATTTTCAAGTTTTGTGTCCTCTGCAAACTTTGAAATTATTCCCCTTATACTCAAGTCCTGGTGTTAAAATAGAACACTCCTAATATTGGCCCTTAGGAGACACCAGTGTGTGTCACCCTCAAGTCTGATAAACTATTGATCGCCACAACACTCTGCTTTCTATTTCAGACAATTTTGCAGCCACATTACCAGTGCCACTTTAATCCCATGGGTTTCTGTTTTGCTAACAAGTCTATGACGTGGTATTTTGTCCACTTATATACACCAGTATTTCAATGGAGAACTTAGCTTATCAGCACATTTTGCCTTCAACAAATCCATTTTGCAATTCCAATTTGATGACCTGAAATAGCATTTATTGACAAATTAACTCATGCTCCATTAGTTCCAGTTGCAGCTGTTGCAGAAAAATTCATTTTCTTTTACATCTGAAACAGTTTAGTGCAGAAACTCTGCCAATGAACAGTCAGAAAAAATAACAACCTGGCCAAATAGCATTGCTGTAATATTTCACACCTTACAGGATTCTCTAAAATATTCCCAATTTTTAACACACGGTGGTCTTTTAAAAAAAGATGTATACAAATGCAAATTGCATCTAATAACTTTGATAACAATCTAATAAGATTGGTCTGCAAAATAAAAATCAGCATCAGACAAATCAACTGAAGTTTTGAACAGAACTCAACATTAACATGATAGTTCCAGTAAAAAAAATGAAATATTTTTGTAAAAATAAATCGCACAGGGCAGGAGAAAAACAAAATTTGATCAGGACCTCTGCACGTGAAAAGTGTTTGAGAACCCATTTACTTTATTGAGCAATCCTTTAAACTTTTTAATGAAATGTAAACAAACATCTTTTGCAGACATTTGTAAAGAGAACAGTTCAGATAGGGTTGCCAACTTCTGCTGGATTTATTCAGGGAAATCACATGGTCTGGAATGGGGGGGTGGGGGTGAGTTAATAGATTGTAATGAACAAAGCATCGTAGCTGTGAGGGACAGCTCGGTGGATAGGATATTGGTATGTAGATAGGCTGGAAAATTGGGCGGGGATCCTGGATTCAGGATTCAATCCTGGACCGGGGAGCGGCGCGGGCTTGGAGGGCCGAAGGGCCTGTTCCTGTGCTGTATTGTTCTTTGTTCTTTGAAACCCAGGCAGAAGAGACATCATGGAACCCTGCTGGCATGGCGCAAGGTGATCCCATCCCGGGAGGGCAAAGTGCAAAGCCTCGGACCCTAGTGGGGCGGGGATGATGGGTTTCTTTGAAGCACATAACACAAAGTACTTTTGGTCATTTACTCTGCTCATTTAGAATTGCCTTGTGCAGGCACCGTCTGGGCTCCTGCTGGAACAGTGCTCAGGCAGCAGCCCTTTAAAGCAGCCGCTGCTGAATCCTTGCCCCCCTTCAGGGACTGCTGCTGGGCAGCCTCCAGAACCTCCTACCAGAGAAACAACAGTCCCATTCTGTTATTCTTCTCTACGCTTCACGTGAGAGCTTAACCTTTAAGATTATTGACAGGAGAAAACAGGCAGTTTGAGTGCACTATCCTTACTTAACCCCCATCATCAGACCACCATTTTACAATGAACGAAGAGCATATTAATTTTTTTGCTCAAAATAATATTTTAAAAGGAGATTCCCACCCATTCCAGGAAGGTTGGCAACCCTAACTTCAGAACGTGCACTGAGCTCTTTCACAAGCTTAGATTTACTATGAAACAGACTCACAATTTTACTGTAATCAATTTCAAGAAAATTTAGGAATGGAGTTCTGCTAGAAATGGGTTTAGGTCATATCAGCAAGAGCACTTTGGTTGAACAGGGAATCTTGTGTTTCTGAAGAACAGTAAAACAACCAAAAATATTTTCTTTCCTTAATTTCTCTCTTCTGAAGGCTTTGATCACTCGTTGAATGATACCATGGGTACCAGTTACCTATGATACCTCACAGCTAGGTGATCACAGATATAATCATTTCATTCTTTAGCAATTTCAATCATGGCATAACTTAAATGGCTTCCAGCTTTTCCTGATCCAAATCACTGATCATTAATCATTAGGTGGCACAGTGGTTAGCACTGCTGCCTCACAGCTCCAGGGACCTGGGTTCGATTCCTGGCTTGAGTGACTGCCTCTGTGGAGTTTGCACGTTCTCCCCATGTCGGCGTGGGTTTCCTCCAGGTGCTCCGGTTTCCTCCCACAGTCCAAAGATGTGCGGGTTAGGTGGATTGGCCATGCTAAATTGCCCCTTAGTGTCAGGGGGACTAGCAAGGGTAAATGCATGGGGTTATAGGGATAGGGCCTGGGTGGGATTGTGGTTGATGCAGATTTGATGGGCCAAATGGCCCCCTTCTGCACTGTAGGATTCTATGATTTCCACTAAAGGCCAAATAATTTGACTTTACTGCTGGCAAACTCCTACATTAGATATGGTATGCTGGTGTCAGTAATCTCAGATATGTGGAAATTAACACAAACTCAGATTAAACCATTAAATATGGGCTGTGAACCTCCCTTGTGTGAAATATAAATTAAACATTCTTACCTCAACCAATTCTACTTTCATTCAACATTTAGCAGTGGTCATTCAATACCAATAAAGACTGGGACATCTGGCAGATTTTCCCCTCCTAATCTCAAAGTTGCTGAAGCTAAACTGGAACATCACTGCCCTGAGATGAGCAAATCCAGCGCAAACGGAGAATCAGAGCTTCCCGTCACAATCAGTCAACTGAATTCAAGGAATCCTCAGAGGCATTCAGTTTCAGGTATTCTTAACTATGCTTGAGGAAGAGGCTAGGTTTTTGTTCTGTGATTGAATATACGCTGATTGTACAGCAGTTACATGTGCAAATTATAGAGATGATTTGTATTTTCTTTCCCCCCCAGAAGTATCACTCATGTCCAGCACAACAGCCAACACTGCAGCAGCCAATTCCTTTCCCCTCTATAGCTCAGCCTCTTGGCAAAAAACCCATCTATTTTGGCCACAGCAGTTAGTTCTTCATTTTAGAGCAAGTTTAAAAACACACTTATCATATAGGCTTTGAATCATTTCTAGGTGTAGTGCCCAGTTTTACTGCAAATAGTTGGGTGAAGTTACATTTGTGCCTTTTTAACATCTAATGGAGCCCTGGCAATCATTGCAGATCAAATAGTGGAGATACAAATAGATCTTGCTGCGCACAAACATTGCTGCACCAGTAATATATCAAACCTTTGCAATCGGTTTACCCTTCAAGAATGAGAGATAACAAAACAAATTTTGCCAAATCCATTTTAACAAAGATAAATACTGTGCTTGAATCATGAATCTTTGATAATGGTGCCTTGCAGAACTATTTTGAATTGTCCCCCCAGCTTTCTTCACCTTTTGGCATTCACTCCGATTTTGATTTAAAAAAGTGTTTACAGTTCACATTTAATAAAGGTTCAAATTAACCCACATTTCTAAGGCAAATGTAACAGAGTTACAAAGGTTAGCATTTGAGAAGATAATATTAGCATTAAAAAAATACTCACCATATCAGCCAGTTACATTTGAACTGAATTAGAAGATGCAAATACCGCCTGTCCACTTGTTAATATACTGCTGTCTTTGTCAGTGGAGCTTTTATAGAAAATAAACTGCTAACTAGGCACGCACACATTAAATCGGAAAAAGCAATTTAGAGAAACCTAATAGGGAGAGTAAAAGAGAGAATTCTGAACCAACTTAACTTGCAGTGCAGAAGCTGTGGGAAGCACACATCTGTGCAGTAATCAGCAGCAAACAAACAGGGCAGAAGTACTTCCTTACTCAGTGTGAAGCCAGGCAGGCTGATACAGGAAGGCTAGCAAAAACAAAAGCTTGCAAGCTGAACATAGCCATCAGCTGAACATAGCCATCAAGGTATATGTCACAGATCACTTTTGATAAAGCCTGTACCTTCCATCACAGTAAAAGGAGCCTTGGTGTGTTTAAAAGCCTTGCTTTCAGTTAGAGAGAGAACGACAGCCCAAGAGGAGAAGTCTCGAGATGAAGCGAGTGCAGTGCCCTGTCGTGAAAGCTGATCTAGCTGATCTCATCACATAAGGCTACTAATCCACTGATCTGGGAATGAAGAACAGATGGTGACGCCCCTTTCTCCAAACACCACAGAGAGGCTTGCCGCCCAGGTCTGCAGACAGACTTAAAAATAAATTGGTGGCAGAACATTTTTCTTTATGTCATGCACACCCTGGAAACCAATATGCTCATAGAAGTCTACACGTGCACTACCCTGATTACTAAAATAGAGACCAAATGGTGTTCTTAAAGCTGGGACAAAGATCTTGCAACACTAAAGCCCCACTGCAGGAAGCCATCTGGGGCTGTCGGCAACACACCAGATTGGCAAGGGTATGAATTGCCACCTTGAGGCCACATTGATGTGCAGCACAAAAGCCGCCCATTGTTTCCACTTTGAGAGGAGCCACAGGCATCTAATTACAGAAGTGCACATTAGGGGAGGTGCTTCCAGTCAGCAGACGTCAGGACAGATGGCAAACAATAAAAGGAGAGCAGAATGTGCACAATGTATTCCAAGGAGCAATATATTATACTCAGAAACAAAAACATTCCGATTAATTTGATAAACATATGTTTAAGAATGAACACAGGCCAGCAATCAAAATAAACTGGCTCATCCCCACCAGCTGCACAAAGCAAAATTCTGTATTAACTTCATCTTTCGATGTGGACACTCCACAACTTCAGGTTTTAAGGGCAGGCCTTTTAAAAATCGAAGATACTCTTACCTTCAAAACTTGAAAGTTGTCTGCAGTTACACGTGAAATTTATTAAATAATTTAAAAGGGAAAAAAAGACATTTAATGAGATAGTGGAATAAACAACCATGGTTTACCATGAATATTTATTAAAAATTAAATGAAGTCAAATATCCTCAGTATTGGATTCTGTGCAATTTATGACCACACATCTTTAATAAGCAAAATATACATTGCCTTTAAACAATTCTACTAGAAATTATTGTTCTATGCTCTGATATGCACTGTAAATATGGTATTACAATGTAAATTTTTTAAGCTTAATATAAACCACTTCAGATAATAATGCCACACAGCTAATGTACGTTTCTTAGACAATGTGTTTAAGGTTGGTCCACTAATCAAGTTCAGTTTGGGAAGAATGAGGAGGACGAGGAGGGACAAAGAGGCTGAGACATACAGGTTATACAGCACATATGGTGCATCACAAATCAGTTAAACTGACTACCATATGCAGCTAAATCTTTGGGCTGATGCCAAAGCACCTGCAAGGATAAGACAAGGTCATCAAGCTACGGGTGAAAGGTTAAATATAAAATCTATAGCAAATGTGGGTCACCAAGTGGATAATAGGTCATTCCAATCAATGTGCATTGCACGTAGATAACCATTATTTGTTCGATAGATCAACTACTGATGTTTGAATTCACAAAGTTTTAAAAATTCTTAAACCAGATGTTTTGATGCCAAGAGAAAATATGCCAGCCAAACTCCTTTAATAAGCACGATTCAATTCAACCGTAAAATAAACACTTTGAAAATGCAGCAAAACCACTCACGATTCAGTTTTATGATCACTATAACTGGATTGAAATGAATCGTCATGTATTAGAAAGCTTAGCATCTCAGCCCACATTTACTGCAGATTCATGTGTCTACATCATTCTTCTGAACAATAAAGTAAAAGTAGAAGCACAGATGAATCAGTGAAGCAATGTACTAGGCTTATTGTAAGGATTTTACTGACATTAACTAAATGCATTAACTATATTTTATGACTTCCATCACTTGAACTACATGGCATATAAAATTATTTTCAATTCTACACCTTCTTCGCCCCCTAATGGCTTAATTCCCAAATGCACAGAAATATGTAGAATTGAGTCACATAGACTAGTAACTATGGGCTGGGTCTTCTGGTCTGCAGAGATGCCATGATTGACCTTGATTGAAATACACCCTTACTTTATTCCGCTGTTGGAGCTAGTGTTCTTGACTTGAAGTGAGGAATCATCTCAGAAATCCACAAGCACGGATTTCTGGCAAGGAGAAGGGACGGCAAGGGCATGCACTCCTCTTGATAGCAGCAGCCCAAGTAACTCCCCTTAAGGTTGTTCGAGTGCTGGGCAGGAACCCCAAGTTACATTACGAAGCCAGATTAGACCACAACAATGTTTCTATTTTGGCATTATTGTGAGATAGAATGTTTTGCTCCAGGAGTAAACTCCACTTAGGGATCTTTTATAGTCAAACAAATTTTATTTAATAACAGTTTAAAGTATAACTCTAACAAATTAAACAACTTAATCATTAACAGTTGAACAATATGTAAAAATGAAAGGAAACAAATTTACTTCCTAGCTAATGACTGTTCCAGTTTCAAATAAGCCCTATTCATGCATTGATCAAACCATTTTTAAATAAGTAGTTAGCAAACACTGACATACTTGCTTTAACGTTTGTTAACAGTCTTGGAGTATTCAGAGAGAGAAGCATGGAGTTCCAGATGACTGCAAAATCCTTCCAACTTCAACAAGGCTTCAGTTGAAACTAACTGCTTTCTGCAAAAGCTTTTTTTTCTCTGCGACAGACCCAGATCTGCACGTCAAGCACAGCATCACATGATCCTGTCCAATAACTCTAATCAGAAATACCTGGGGAACCCAAGTAAAAAAAAGTCTTTTAGCTCTACTTAAAATCCACACTGGCAAGGTTGAAATGGGTAGTTATCCTGTTCTCCCAAAATCTGAGCTGCATTCCCTCCAGACATACCAACTACCTGTAGCATAAAGCTGAACTTTTAAACATTCTCCTTAAACATAAAAAAACTATATCAATTGCATTACTATCATTGCACAGTCAGTATGCTTGCAGTGTTATGGTGAGTTATCTTTTAAAGATTTTGCTTCAAATACTTCTGTTTTATATACTTGTTGGTTTCGAGTTTCTAGTAGGGGATGATGGTGAATATTATTAGGATGGGGAGGGGTCAGGAGGCTGAACATATTTGGGTGTATGGGGGCAAGGCGAGCATTGGAGGAGTTGATCAAGTGAGCCATGTCAGGAGGGTGGCTGAAGAGTGTGAACAGTGTTGGGGGTTAGTATTGTTAGGGGTGGGGGAGGAGTGAGTGTTGTTCAAGGTGGGGGTGTGAGGAGACAGTGAATGGTGGGAGAGAAGTGTGAGGAGTGCAAAGAGGGGTGAGCACTCTTGGTGGCGGAGGCAGGGGAGTGGAGAAAAGTCAGCGGATTATTTTTTTTTAGATGTTTTTGATAAAGCTTCACCATTGTTCTATGCCTGTGATTAACAGTGGGAAAATCCTTGGGAGGTTTTCTGCGCAAATATAGGGCATGAAGTCCAAGTCTCCAATACCAAGGACAGTTTGAGTTCACCAGGTAGGGTAATTCTGCCCTTTGGAAGTTTAAACTTCCTGGCAACTACCTCGTGTGTGAGGGTCAGAACATCCTCAGAGCGCTGATGTAGAATAGTGGCAAATGACTCAACATTTTCTGCTGTTGCCGACAGAAGATCTAAGCCGGGATCTCTCGTCTATACTCAGCTGTTCAGAGGAACGCTAGCATACTATAGTTGTCCACTCTTTGGAACTTTAGTCTGGCAGAGGATAGTGGGTTGGGTGGTGGTGGGGAAGGAGGGGGGGGGGGGGGTGATGGGAGAAGAGATAGTGGGAAGAGATAGTGGGTGAGGGTAGAGAGGAGGAGAAAAAAAAACAATATTAGTGTTGAACATACCCAGCAACTCATCATCTACAGCCCTCTGGAGCAGAGAATTCCAAAGATTCATAACCCTCTGAGCGGAGAATTTTTTCATCTCAGTCTGAAATGGCCATCCCTCATTCTGAGATTAGTTCCAGGCTCTCCAGCATGGAAAAAACCTCTCAGTAGCTTTACATTTTCTGGCCTGCAGAAAGCTTACGTATAAATTTTTGAACATTTGGGATTCAAGGAATATGGAGAGAGAAGTTAAGATGAGCCATAATCTTATTGAACGTGGCAGAACTGATTTTGAGGCATCTCCTGGTCATATTTTTTTTAATGTGAAGATCTTGTATGTTAGATAAATTCAGCTAAGAATTGATGCCTATTTAAATTGCACAACCTCTTTTAGAGTGCTCTTCTGTAATGTTGCTGTAGGTGGCCATGTTTTCTACTGTTCAGATCAAAGCCAAGTCATCTTATATCTGGTCTGCAAATGGATTATGAGGCAGCCCAGCTATATTGCAATAATTGAGTTACTAACGTGTAAATTAAAATCAACGTTTTGATGCCTATCAAACTATTTCTGCTGGTCATGAAATACTACAATCTTGCTTTGTTTAAAGTGCCTTATTACTTCTTTTATTTAAAAGGTAATGGATTTAGTTGCACTATACACTAATGAATGAAGATGCACAAGTTAAGAATTAAGTGCAGCAATGATCCTTTTGGTTTAGTGCTCCAAATTGTAAAATTACCAATCATGTTAACACCAGGATTACATAGTTTTGGAGGAAACGGGAACTGGAATGGTTCTTGTCACAAACAAAAAAGTCCCAATCTGGGGTCTGTAAAACTTGCAGCACACATGTAAATCATTTCACAATGATCATATAGTAATCTGAATTACATTGTACAGTTTAAGAGGATGCAAGGATGTTTAGGATGGGAAACATTAGTTATATGATTCATAAAGAAATGGAAACTAAATTTGAGAAGAATCTACATCTGGGGTGCCACATTTTACTGCTGCACTAGTAGTCATGTGCCTAGTAACAATGTAATGGTCCGAGTCTACCAGTCACATGGAGAACAGCAACGAGTGTGAATTTCAAGTGTGATTGTTTCTGACTTATGGGAACCAGGCAATGAGTAGCTGAGTGTAAAAACCCAAAACTTTAAATGGATTTAATAAATGAGATTGAAAAAAGTCAGCCTGTATTAGTGCTAAAGGGAGTGAGACAAACTGAGTGAATCATGCAAAAATCAAATGGCTTCCACAGCAGCTACAACCCATGATTAACTGGGAGTTTGATGATGTCTTTGAGACATTTGAGAAGTCTAAACGGCGGCACGGTAGCACAGTGGTTAGCACTATTGCTTCACAGCTCCAGGGACCTAGGTTCGATTCCCGGCTTAGGTCACTGTCTGTGTGGAGTTTGCACATTCTCCTCGTGTCTGCATGAGTTTCGTCCGGGTGCTCCGGTTTCCTCCCACAGTCCAAAGATGTGCGGGTTAGGTTGATTGGCCGTGCTAAAATTGCCCCTTCGTGTCCTGAGATGCGTAGGTTAGAGGGATTAGCGGGTAAATATGTAGGGATATGGGGGTAGGGCCTGGGTGGGGTTGTGGTCGGTGCAGACTCGATGGGCCAAATGGTCTCTTTCTGCGCTGTAGGGGTTTCTATGATTCTATGAAAAGCGCAAAATGACATTCAGTAGATTTCTAAAAGTCACTAATGAAAAGGAAAGGATCATCTCCATTTGGATAGAAGGGTTAAATTTGTTTAATGACTGGAAGCTGAGTGAAGGTAGCAGCAAAAAAATCCAGAAAACCTTTTTGAAAAATTCAGCACACATCTCAAAATAAAATCACTGGATCTAACTAACCATTTGAGTTTTAAGGCCTAACAGGTGAGCCTGTTGACAATTTCAAAACAAGATTGAAAAATGAAGCCCAAGAGATTTAATCGTAAAGGACAAACTCATAACGCAGGTTGGCGACACTACCAGGGCACAAGAAGCCATGAGTAGATAGATGAAGACCCTGACTGTCCATACAGATAGCTTTCAGTTAAGTCAAGAGAAAGGCTGCAGGGTTGACACAGTGGGTAGGATTTTTCAATCTCGTTCACACCGAAATCAGAAAATCCCACCCAAGGTCAATAGGTTTTCCATGCCACCCCTCGCTTTCTCCGATTCATGTGGCGGGCGGGACGGTAAAATTCACCCCAGTGAAACAATAACAAAGGAATGCAAAAACAGAGAGAAAGATGTGCAGTTGCTGTGGATAACCATACAAGTTCACAGACAGAAGATGAAGTCTCAATGTGGTTCAAACTACAGAGCTTGTAGAAAGACAAATCACTGGGTAAAGATGTGCAGAACAAAAAAAATATTTAAATGCGTTATCTGATACAAAACAACAGGGCAAATGTGAAAGAAAATAAACCACAGTATCAATGCCCTTGAAGTTCAATTTGAGATCATAATAAACATAGGAACCATACACCTCCATGAAATGGCTGGATATAGCAGTTCTCAGAAAAAAGAAATTCACACAACTATTCAGCTCAGGAACAGGATGAGAAATGAACCCACAACGATAAATTTGAAGCTTGATAATGGAGCACAGAGTAATATCATTCCACTAAGTCTATTACCAAAAATATTTTTTCTGACAGCTTGAAGGAAAATGGTTACCCAAGGACAGACACCCTCAAACCAAGCAATATCATGCTAATGGCATATGAGGGAACTGAGATCTAACACCTAGAAAAAAATCCAAATCAGAGGGACACACAAAGGAAAATACATTAATGGCAATGCAACACCAACAGTGTCACCAGCAAGCAATGTAACATCAAAATTATGGTTTCAGTCCTCTGACAAAATGATGTCTCAGCCCCTCTGGGGAATGGGCAAATGAGAACACAGGAAATCTTCTACTCATATAGTGATACACAAGTCATACTCCAGTTGTGGGTATTAAAGTAAACATACCCTAGATGAAGGTACAAATTATGCATCAGATTACATAATAGATCATAAATTATCAGAATTATGGCAATGAACACATGCCGCATCACTGCCAAAATCAGTTAATTTAGCAAGTTCCTGTCAGCATAAGAAGATATAATGAGGTCTTATTATTTCACTCATCTGGCCTATTGCATCCTTTACTTTAATACAATAGCAGACCAGTTTTCTGCCCAGGCATATCATAGTCTGATTTGAATAGACAATCATTGCAAAGTTTGCTTAGCATGAAGCATCTTATCATTTCATGTTAAAAAGATAAAAGGTAGGGAAAAACAGTGGGAAATTTCAGTTTACAAAAACAAGCAGGATTTTGCAGGAGTGTGGGTTCTTTTTAAAAAGAAAACTTTCATGGGGTACGGGCATTGCTGGCCAAGCCAACAGGAGTGCAACTTTGAACAAGAGGCGGCACGGTGGAACAGTGGTTAGCACTGCTGCCTCACAGCTCCAAGGACCCTGGTTCGATTCTCGGCTCGGGTCACTGTCTGTGTGGAGTTTGCACGTTCTCCCCGTGTCTGCGTGGGTTTCCTCAGGTGCTCTGGTTTCCTCCCACAGTCCAAAGATGTGTGGGTTAGGTGGATTGGCCATGCAAAATTGCCCCTTAGTGTCCCAGGATGCATAGGTTAGAGGGATTAGAGGGGTAAATATGAGGGGTTATGGGGATAGGGTTTGGGTGGGATTGTGGTCGGTGTAGTCTCAATGGGCCAAATGGCGTCCTTCTGCACTATAAGGTTTCTATGATTCTATGATAAGAATGCTGGCAGTTGGATGAGTGAAGAAGTTAGGGGAAGAGGGGAAGAACGCGCTTATTTGTTTTTTTCTAACTTTTTCGCCCTGTAGGAATTAGTTCTCACTATTACAGGGGACGAAGCTGTTTGGTGAGTATCTGGTAAGTGGTAAATGTCTATTCAATTCCGAGGGACTAAATAGTATGCAAACTGGCGGTAAGGTTAAAATATATAAACAAGGTAAATAATTGATTGAATAAAATAATTTTAAGAAGTTAAAGCACATTAAAGATGTTAGGACAGTGGCCTTAAGCTTTGAGGTTGTGGAGGTCACAGGTTTGGAAGGTGCTGTTCAAGAAGCCTTATTGACTTGCTGCAGTGCATCTTGTAGATGCATCATTGATGGAGGGAGTGAATGTTTCAAGTGGGGGTTGGGGCGCCAATCAAGCAGGGTACTTTGGCCTGGATGGTGTATATTATCTTGTGTTGTTGGAGCTCTACACAACCATGCAAGTGCACATCCTATTTGTACTTTGTAGATGGTAGACAGGCTTTGGGAAGTCAGGAGGGGAGTTACTTGCCACAGAATTCCCAGCCTCTTGAGCTGTTTGAATCACCACAGTATTTATATGAACAGTTCAGTTTATACAGGATGTTGATCGTGGGGGATTCAGCACTGGCAATGCCATTGCATGTTAAGAACAGATAGCTAGATTCTCTCTTGTTGGAGATAGTCATTGCCTGACAATTGTGTGGCATGAATGTAACTTGCCATTTGTCAGCCCCAAGCCTGAATATTGTCCAAGTCTTGCTACATATGAACAGGGAGTGCTAATACTGAGTCAGGCTTCACAGCATTACAAAATAGTCTGAAGATTTTGGAAGATGCTGCATTAATACGTGACAATTACAGAAAACTCAGTTTCACTACATGCATATGCAGCTGTGTTATATTTGAACTAAAAATGCATATTTAAGAGGAGAAGTGTGTATTCATTAAACTATTTGGGATTTAATAGCTGGCTGTTCTCAACAAATCCATGGCGCTCAACTCAAGCATTGAATAAGATTGATAGGACAGTCATTCTCAATTGAATAAGAGAAATACTATTTAATGAGGTCATTCTCATTGCACATCCTGATATTATTGACTCATACCATCCAAAGTAAGGGCTAATTGCATGGAGGAGAGGTCCTGCCAAGTATTAGAGTAGTATTCATGCACAGTATCTATGGGATGGAAGGGTAACATACTATTGCTCTTGAAAGAATAGCGTGTCTGCACTGTCAAAGGGTCATCCTGACTCGAAACGTTGGCTCTATTCTCTCTCCACAGATACTGTCGGGCCTGCTGAAATTTTCCAGCGTTTTCTATTTTTGTTTCAGATTTCAGCATTCGCAGTATTCTGCTTTTACATAGCTAAAGAAAATTGGCAAAGCTGGGTTGCAGAAGTCTTGTGGAGGCAATGCTTTAGTCAGTTTTTGGGAGGGCAAACGTGAAACTAACCAAGCATCAATATTTGAGTTGGGGGAATAATACAGAACAATTTGCTGGCAATGGAGAAGGGGTTCAGGTATTTCAATAGCTTGTTACAGATTGTATGATAACAGTAACCTAGTTTTTTTTTTAGAAATGGCAGTGCTAATGGTAACAGGATAACAGGATATGCTGTTACCCATTTCTAGGCATTCAAAATAGGCCCTTTTTAATTTGCTATTTACTTCTGTTCCAAGATATTTTCCTAAACAGGAAGAGCAAAAGAATTCCAGGTAACAATCCAATGATCACATCCTGTGAGTGAATAACGAATAAAGAAAACGTACACACTGTCTGTTCCTTTTGCCCACAACTTGTTTTCATCCACTCAAGTTCAGTCCGGTTTATCATATCACCAGCAACATCACTCTGATCCTAACATGTTCTTAAAATGCCACCTCCATCCCCCCACCCCAAAAACCTACTTCTGCCGAAGCCTTCTACAAGGAAGCACAGCATAATCAATTGTTACAATTATGAGATGTTTTGGGGTGGTGTCTTTAATTTAAAGGTGAAATGAAGGGGATCAAGTGACCTGTTCTGAAGTCTGACTGACACTAAACCTTACTGGGAAGTAGGTGCAAAGTGTTTACACATTCCATTGATAGTGGTAACAACCTGTGTAACAACAGTGGATAGACCATGAGTCTTCAAAGACCCTGAAAAGCATTGAGAATGTCAGGTTGCAAATAATTGTCCTTTAAAACTATCCATTTTCTTCCAAGACAAAAGGGAATTTACATTTATTTATTAGCGTTATAAGTAGGCTTACATTAACACTACAATGAAGTTACTGTGAAAACCCCCTCGTCACCGAACTCCAGCGCCTGTTTGGGTACATTGAGGGAAAATTTAGCTTGGCCAGTGCACCTAACCAGCACGTCTTTCTGACTCAAGCTCATGCTTGAATTGAAACAACTGAGCTTAAGTAGTTAAAACAAGTGAGGACTAAAAGACCAAATCTCCAGCAGAAAGCCTCACTGTGACAGGTAGTTCTGAGACTGTAAGTTCCCGGGCCATGAAAAGAAAACAGAAGAAGTAAACCCCGAGGAGCTAAGAATTTCCCTGGACTGTTTCCAGGAGAATTATCTTAAACCACAATGATATCAGTTATATCTGTGAAGTGTGTTTTCACTTGTGGTAAAGGGAAAAGGGGAATGTTCTTTTTTGTGGTTTAAAGCGCAAGTTACCTGCAAAGTAATTGTTTAGTCAATAGTGTTTTTGGTCTTTTGTTCGGGTAAACATCTTAAAATGTGAAATCTTGTTGCATTATCCTCTCAGTTACTAACTGGTAGTTAGAAGTTCTTTTTAATGTTATCTGTCTCTGTAGTACCATTATTCAAGAAGGGAGGAAGGGATAAACCAGAAAATTACAGGGCAGTCAGTCTAACCTTAGTGGTGGGGAAACTATTGGAAGCAATTCTGAAAAACAGAATTAATCTGCATTTGGAAGGGCAGGGGTTAATTAAGAACAGGCAGCATGGTTTTGTTAAGGGGAAGTCATGTCTGACCAACTTGATTGAATTTTTCAAAGAGGTGATGAGGGCAATGCATTTGGTTTAGGCTCCTTGGATTCAGCAAAGTCCCACATGGGAGACTGATAGTGAAGGTAAGAGCAGATGGGATCCAAGGAAATTTGGTTCCAGAATTGGCTGAGTGGCAGGAAGCAGTGGGTGATGGTCGAGGGGTGTTTTTTGGACTGGAAGACTGTATCCAGTGGGGTCCCGCAGGGATCAGTGTTGGGACCCTTGCTGTTTATTGTTTATATAAATAATTTAGACTTATATATAGGGGGTTGATCAGTAAGTTCGTGGATGATACAAAAATTGATGGTGTGATAAATACGAGGATAGCCTTAGATTATAGGATATAGATGGGCTGATCAGTGACTAATGGAATTCAATCCGTATAAGTGTGAGATGATGCACTTAGGTGTGACAAACAAGGTAGGGCAGGAAATGC
Organism: Mustelus asterias; assembly: GCF_964213995.1. NCBI lineage: Eukaryota > Metazoa > Chordata > Chondrichthyes > Carcharhiniformes > Triakidae > Mustelus > Mustelus asterias. The sequence continues at coordinate 50,696,051 of NC_135803.1, forward strand.
GGAGGATCAGACGGACCTTGGTGCATGTACACTGGTCCCTTAAGATAGCAGGACAGGTGGATAAAGTGGTTAAGAAGGCATATGGTATACTTTCCTTTATAAGAGCAAGGGAGGTTATACTGGAACTATATAAAATATTGGTTGGGCCACAGCTAGAGTATTGTGTGCAGTTCTGGAATCCACATTATAGGATGGATGTGATAGCACTGGATAGGGTTCAGAGGAGAATTACCAGGATGTTGCCTGGACTGGAGAGTTTTAGTGATGAAGAAAGATTGAATAGACGCGCCTTGATTTCCTTGGAACAGACAAGACTGAGGGGTTGGATGTTTGACGACAAGAAACCTTGCAACCCGCCGTGAACCTTTACAAGGTCCTCACATCAACTTTAAATCATTAAATCCAATCAAGAAACCATAGACCTTCTGCATGGGAGATCAGAAGTGGTTATTAAAAGGCCAAATAACTATAATCTGTAAAAATACAGAGTTTTTATCTATATCCAATGTCTGCATGCATGTGCACACGAGACTGGGTGTGCACCATTGCATTAATTCAGGGTAAGTGTGAAAGAATAAATCATCCTTATTTTAATATCACAAAGGCTTGCTGCTGAATTATTTAATTGGAAAGTGAAGACACACTACTTTCCACATAAAATGAGAGCATAAGTTCTGTATGCGACACTCTCCTTAAAACCTACCTCTGTGATCAAACTTTTAACACTCTGCCTTAATATTGGCTTTTGTGGCTCAGTGTCAAATTTTTCTTTATAATGTTCCTACTAAGCTCCTTGGGGCATTTTATGTTAAATGTACTGTATAAATACAAGTTGCCATTGTTGACAGCAAAATGAGCATGGGCAGGGATGGAAACATGCAAAAGTGCATTGGGCAGCATTATATAATAGACCAGAGTCTGTTGTATTCTAGTCAATGAAGCTGACTATCAGGCAAAGAGTGTAATAGGCAACCAATAACACCCATTTTGCATTCCTGCATCTTATTTTCATGTTAAAAGCTGAACTTTTTTTAAAGAACTATCCAATTTCTGAAATGAGTCCACTTGCACATGAAAGAAAAATAATTGTGCCCAATGTTGGTTGTACACATTGCAGTGCAGTAATTGAAAGCCACACTTTTGCGGCTGCACTTTCAGCTCAAAATGTCTAGGCAGCCAACCCCCAGAACCAGACTGTCTATAATTCAAAACAGAATAAGTGGCCACCTAAATGTAGTAACATTTTGCAGCAACATTTCATTTCACTTTTAGTGCCATGAACACTTCTTTAACAGAGAGCAGGACCTCATGCTGTAGGTTGAGCAATCATTATAAACTCTGTTCAGCCAAAACATAGAAATGATCAAACTAATGGGCATTCATACCTCACAGTTGCTTAGCTACAAAAATTGATGATTTATGCAAAATCTTTAGGACACTTGGGTTGAACAGAAGCAGTGCAAGGCCACACTGAGATAATCGCCCACAGATTCAGTTTCTTTTTAACTGCAACGAGTACAAAGTGAACTTCTCAAACCAATTTTGGGTCCCCAAGCAATCTGCTGCTTTTCACAGCAGCATCATTGACTTCAGCTAACAAAAATGTTACTGTCACTTGTACACATGTTTCACATAGAGGTCTGCTTTCCTCAATCAAAGATTGGAACCGAGCCAGCTGTACAGCTCATTACTGCTTATCTGGAAGTACTGTTATGAAATGACATCGACAGGACAGCTTCTCCCATGTCCTCATCTTATTGCACTATAAAGGCACTCAAAGATTTCACACTACCACAAAATCAAAATACTGCAGATGATGGAAATCTGAATGAAAACAGAAAACTCACGAAACACTCAGCAAGTCAATTCTGATGGAAGATTATCGACCCAAAAGATTAGCACTTTTTTTTCCCCCTCACTGCAGATGCTGCCTGGGAGGGTGTCCAGCATTTTTTGCTTTTACATTAACTTCCAACTGTGACAACAAACTGTAAAATCTTTAACTGAAATTTAGTCTACAACCATCTGGTTACAAGATAAAATGTTCAGCCTCCTAAGTTGTTTTATTTTTGTAGAAGGCATTCTTCAGATACCTGACCAGTAGTTCAATCATAGAAATTAGCTGTTCTCAGTAACTTTCTACTTAATTGGCAGCGGTGATTGCTAAGTGCTCTAGAATATATATTACCTAGGAAAATAAGAAACTAGTTGATGCTCATTACAACATAGTCAACAATAGGATTTTCACAAACTTTGCTATATTTACCACTTTTTTTCCCTGCAAATCCAACTCCATTTAATTCTATTCCTGAACCTAATTTTATTATAAGTATAGTAAGTTGTACAACTTTTGACTTTTGTTATAATTTGGGTCAGAAACTCCAGTGTTTTATGAAGTCTGGCTGGATCGTAGGTTTTGCTATTTGAATTTGGCCAGGGTAAGCATGAGATGTTTCACCTCGGGTGGATTAATATGACCCACTAGGGAGCTTTTATCAAACAAAGTTTATGTAAGAATACAGTTAACACGTGGAAAGAAAATTAGCAATCACTTTTACCAATTACAAGCAAAAAAATAACCAAGAGCGAGAGAGCACCTAGGTACTAGCTAGCATACCACCAACAGCAGAACTTTCACTGTTGAGAAGGCCAGGAGTTCAGCTCGCCATCGGAATTTACAATCCAGGGAGAGAAAAACACTGCTTTTCAGTCTGATGTCCATACACCTTCTAACTAAAACAGCAGCCAAACTGCAAGTGAAACCTTGAATTCACTATGAAGAAAAATTATCCAAAACATGGATGGGGGAAGGTGCAGAGGTATGGGGAATTACAAAATCGAAGGTACTGCATGTTAATGTTGAGGACATTCAACTAGTTAAAGGAGTAGAGGGCTCAGGAAATGTTAGTAGCGTTTCAACAAACCGGGTCCAGATAAAGGCTGGCATAAAGGCACTTTGCCTGAACGGACGAAGCATTCGAAACAAAGTAAATGAGTTGATGGCACAAATCCATACAAATGAGTATGATCTAGTGGCCATCACAGAAACGTGGTTGCAGGGTGACCGGGACTGGGAACTGAATATCCAGGGGTATCAGACATTTAGGAAGGATAGACAGATAGAAAAAGGAGGTGGGGTAGCTCTGTTAATAAAGGATATCAGGACGGTAGTGAGAGATGACATAGGTTGTAAGGAGCAAAACGTGGAATCTTTGTGGGTGGAGATAAGGAATAGTAGGGGGAAAAAGACACTGGTAGGCGTGGTCTATAGGCCTCCAAATAATAACTTTGAGGTGGGGAGGGCTATAAACAAGCAAATAATGGATGCGTGCAAAAATGGAACGGCAATAATCATGGGGGATTTTAAACTGCATATTGATTGGTCGACTCAAATTGGACGTGGAGGGCTTGAGGGGATAGTTTCATTGAACAGTATGTTACAGAACCTACGAGACAGCGAGTTATCTTAGATCTGGTACTGTGTAATGGGACAGGTAGAATTAAGGATCTTCTTGTGAGGGATCCTCTTGGGTTGAGTGATCATAATATGGTTGAATTTCTGATACAGATGGAGAGTGAGAAAGTAGGGTCCCAAACCAGTGTCTTCTGCTTGAACAGAGGGGAGTACGATAGGATGAGGGCGGAATTGGCTAATGTAGACTGGGCGAACAGACTGGTAGGTAGGACAGCTGAGGAACAGTGGAGGATTTTTAAGGAGATTTTTTAAAGTACTCAGCAAAAATATATTCCGGTGATAAAGAAGGACTGTAAGAAAAGGGATAACCAGACGTGGATAACGAAGGAAATAAAGGAGAGTATTAAAATAAAAACAGATGCGTACAGAGTGGCCAAAAATAGTGGAGAATTAGTGGATTGGGAAAGCTTTAAAAAGAACAAAGAATGACTAAGAAAGCGATTAAGAAAGGAAAGATACAGTATGAAACTAAACTAGCTCAAAATATAAAAAATGATAGTAAAAGTTTTTACAAATATATAAAAAGCAATAGAGTGGCTAGAGTGAATGTTGGACCCTTGGAGGATGAGAGGGGAGATTTAATAGTGGAAAACAAGGAAATGGCTGAGACTTTAAATAAGTTCTTTGTGTCGGTCTTCACGGTGGAAGACACAAATAGTTTACCGAATATTAGAGATCGAGTGTGGGAGGCGAGGTCCTTAATAAAATTACTGTTACTAAAGAGGTAGTGCTTGGTAGACTAATGGGATTGAAGGTAGACAAGTCCCCGGGCCCAGATGGAATGCATCCCAGAGTACTGAAAGAAATGGCTGACATAATAGCAGATGCGTTAGTAGTTATTTATCAAAATTCGCTGGACTCTGGGGTAGTGCCGGCTAATTGGAAAACAGCTACTGTTATACCGCTGTTTAAAAAAGGAAGTAGACAAAAGGCGGGTAACTACAGGCTGGTTAGCTTAACGTCCGTAGTTGGGAAGATGCTGGAGTCCATCATTAAAGAGGAAATAGCAGAGCACCTGGATAAGAATGGTTCGATCAAGCAGATGCAGCATGGATTCATGAAGGGAAAGTCGTGTTTGACGAATTTACTGGATTTTTATGAAGATGTGACTAGTGCGGTTGACAGAGGGGAACCGGTGGATGTGGTGTTTTTAGATTTCCCGAAGGCATTCGATAAGGTGCCTCACAAAAGGTTGCTGCAGAAGATTGGGGTACACGGAGTTGGGGATAAGGTGTTGACATGGATTGGGGATTGGCTATCTAACAGGAAGCAGAGAGTTGGAATAAATGGGTGCTTTTCTGGTTGGCAGTTGGTGACCAGTGGCGTGCCGCAGGGATCGGTGCTGGGGCCTCAACTGTTTACCATTTACATTGATGATCTGGAGGAGGGGACTGAGTGTAGGATATCAAAGTTTGCTGATGACACGAAGATGAGTGGCAAAGCGAATTGCGTGGAGGACGCGGAAAGTCTACAGAGAGATTTGGATAGGCTGAGCGAGTGGGCGAGGATCTGGCAGATGGAATACAACTTTGGCAAATGTGAGGTTATCCACTTTGGAAGAAATAATAGTAAATTGGAATATTATTTAAATGGAGAAAAATTACATCATGCTACTGTGCAGAGGGACCTGGGGGTCCTTGTGCACGAATCGCAAAAACTCAGTCTGCAGGTGCAGCAGGTGATCGAGAAGACGAATGGAATGTTGGCCTTTATCGCGAGGGGGATAGAATATAAAAGCAGGGAGGTCTTGCTGCAACTATACAAGGCACTGGTGAGGCCGCAAGTGGACTAGTGTGTGCAGTTTTGGTCCCCTTATTTGTGAAAGGATATATTGGCCTTGGAGGGAGTGCAGAGAAGGTTCACCAGGTTGATACGGGAGATGAGGGGTGTAGCTTGTGAGGAGAGATTGAACAGATTGGGTATGTACTCGTTGGAGTTTAGAAGTCTGAGGGGTGATCTTATAGAGACATATAAGATAATGAAGGGGCTGGATAGGGTAGAGGTAGAGAGATTCTTTCCACTTAGAAGGGAAATCAGAACTAGAGGGCACAGCCTCAAAATAAGTGGGGGCCGGTTCAGAACAGAGTTGAGGGGGAACTTCTTCTCTCAGAGGGTAGTGAATCTCTGGAATTCTCTGCCCATTGAAGTGGTGGAGGCTACCTCGTTGAATATGTTTAAATCATGGGTAGATAGATTTCTGATCGCTAAGGGAATTAAGGGATATGGGGAGCAGGCGGGTAAGTGGAACTGGTTCGCTTCAGATCAGCCATGATCTTGTTGAATGGCGGGGCAGGCTTGAGGGGCTAGACGGCCTATTCCTGCTCCTATTTCTTATGTTTTTACGTTCTTATGACCTGCCATCCAGTCATAAATTCCAAATCAGTGCATTAAGCCCAGATGAAAAATAAACAAAACCCCATTTAAACCATTGAAGCAGCAATAAAAGGACTTTCATCAGACGGCTCGGCAACAATAAAAAAAACCCAAAGCTGTTTAACTGCAGAGAACGTGATTTCACGAAAAATTAAATTTCTTAAAGGTACGTTAGTGTCACATTTTTGGTACCTGTTGCAAATTATGGTCTACTCAGGTTCAATAGCGTTAGTTGCTTCCCTAAATGATCTGACTTATACTCCCACTGCTAGTTTTGTCTGGATGTTTGATTGTGTGTCTGTTGACCGTTCTCTGTGCTGTAGGCTATTAGTCAAGTTGTGGAAGTGGTTAGAGAGAAATAGAAACTGTTAGGAATTTGGGAAGTTAACAAGGTTAACAGTAGAACTTGAGATGGAAACAAAATAACAGGCAAATAACAAGATTAGCAATCGTCCAGAGGAATAATGAGATATGATTTGCCCAGTAGCAAAATTAGCAGGCGGCTAGAGAAATTGAAGTGTGAACTGCCACGTCAGAAAAAAAAACTGTTTACCAAAGATCAATGGGGCTATACAAATGATATATTTTAAAGGCATGGAATTGAGAAGATAGCAAATCCACTGGGTGAAATGTCAGAGAGACTGAACGGTATAACTGCTCGTTGGGGCAGCAGGCTAGTTTTCCATTCATCGATCAGACAGGCCATCTCCATTTAATCTTCAGAGATGTCAGTTCCATCTATGATCAGTGCCATGGCGACCTGTTCCATCTAACATTTAGAGCCATGGCAGATTGCTGATATTCCTCTCTGAAAGACACAGTTTGATCGCTTCACTGACTAGCAAAAGATACTTTTCCCAAACTTCGTCATCTAAGCTGTATTGTGTGGTAACTATTAGCTGGATTTAATTTATTGAGTTACAATATTGGATGTTGTTTGGAGAAAAAAAAGTGTCTCAGGGCATTCAGGGAATGTGGGTATATTTTCAGAACAAGAGGTAATTTCAGATAAAACGGTGTATTTAATTATTAATATACGTAATTTTCAAGTATATATTTGTCTCATTGTGTTTTTCTTTTACCTTAAAAATACTCTTTTATTAATTGTTTACACAATGACTGGATTGTACATTGTTCCTCACATTATTCCCACCAAATAAACACCACTAAAAACCAATGTTTCAAGTTACCCTTCAGGGTTTTGAGACATTCTCACAGGTAACATCAGTGGGGTTCTTAACAAAACTCAACTGGAAGCATCAGGGTAGATACAGTTTAAAGCATTGAATAAAGAACCTGTTCACACATGGAACCTAGTGAGTCATCTCTGCTCATCTCAGAGGTACAAAACATAATAACTGGCGAAGATGAATGGAAAATTTACCAGCACCTTTCTGTTCTTCGCTGAGACATCCACCCTGTCATGGGATCAGTGGATTCCAGAATTCAACGCCTATTTGGTCACGATGGGTATGGACTGTCTGCAGGTAACAGCGACCTGAAAGAAAGCAATACTCATCCATCGCCTTGGGGCAGAAGGCCAGTGCCAGTGGATATTTGAACAGCTCACAGAAGACACATCTATGATACTGTGGTAAGTACTCTCAAAATATACTTTAGGCCATTAAAAAAAGTATGCTAATTAAACATTCCAGAGATGTCAGGGATATGATATAGCATTGGGGGAGTTGGCTGCCAGATGTATTTGGCACACTAAAAAACTTAATTTGTGATCAGCTATTGAACAAACTTCAATTCCACAAGTTCCCTCCTCCATAGAGAATGATTATTTAATCAATTCAATCTTGGAAAAAGCCACAACTTTGGCAATCAAACCTGCCATCCTTGGTTCAAAGAAGTTACACAGAACTCAGGATCATAGCTTGCCCAATTAGTTCAAGTGCAAGGGTTACTGACAAAGCGATCTGAACAATCAGCACTTGCCACATCATGATCTGATACCATCAAATATGTGCCCAATTTGTGGAGGTACCCATTGATTCACGACACCATGTCCAGCTCCAGGAGAAAAGGGATAAGTCGCATTCAGAAATTAATCACTTTGCAAAAGTGTGCAGGTCGAAGATGATGATGACTTTATTGGTTTAATAGATGGAGAAGTTGTGGAGGAATTGTATTTCACTCTTAGGAAAAATCATGTAAATGGCATCATGGAGAGTAAAGAACAAGGTCATTTAAAATAAATGCTTAACTGTGATCCTGGGCATTTCGGTATTTTTCACAACTTTCTCTCACTCCTGCAACAAAGACTCTTCAAGCTTACTGTGACTCGATTGTTCCTAAAACCAGAATAATCACAGTCGCAGTGAACTACAAATCCATCAACCGAGGCAAGCTCATGTTTGTAGCCAAAGACAGGAACCTTTTGGGGGTAAACCTGTTCAATAAGCTTGGTTTCATACTTCAAGATTCTAAAGTGCTTCCCAAATTGTTTCCCGAGGTGATACCAATTTAATGCCTCATACATTGTGTGACAAGGTGAAAACTGGTGGTGGGAGGAGGGGGGGCGGAGGGGGGTGTGGGAGAGAGAGCTAATTGAGCATGGCAGGTGAGCGGGGAGGAAATTAGTTGAGTGAGGAATTGGGCATTGCAGAGAGGTTGCCAGGGATGCAGAGGGTGTTCAGAGTTGTTCACCTGGGACTGAATAATATTTGATTGCAAGGGGGTTTAATACTATCGGGTTTGCTCTGAAAAAGTGAAGAGCCCCCTTTTTGTATCCTGTGATCTTAAAATCAAATCAAAACTCACAAAACGGATGATAAAGCCATGGCCACCAACAGAAAGACAAACATTTAAAGAGGCTTTGCAGCTTTAAACTCAGTCAGAGTTCAACAGCCAGCATGCTGTCTTAGAACTCATGATTCCAAACTCTTATCCCGTGACATTGTTGGTGGGGGGGCGGTTCGTAACCAACGGTACTGTTTGGGAGCACCTATTCCAAGGTACAGGGTGACAGTAGTTGGAGCAAATCCTATACATGAAAACATCAAGGCCACTTGTGCTTCAAACCTATGTGGAACAGTTGCCATTGTTCCTCGGTACCACCAACTTCGTTCCTAAGCATACAGAGATCACAAAGCCTCTTTGGAAGATACTGCAGAAGGATGCACAATAGAAATGGACAATCATAAAGCAAACAGTGTTTAATACGTTAAAGGCAAAAGCAGCATTTCTACCAGTTTTTGTGAACATACAGAAATTTAAGTCACAACAGGTGCGTCAGGAAATGTGATTGGAGCTGTACTCTCAGAGTACATTAAAGGAAGTGAATGACTCATTGCCTGTGCATCATGCCAATTAAGGAAAGAATGCAAATACTCCACCAGCGATCAGGAAGCACTAGCCTGCATCTAAGCTCATGAATGTTGACACGTGCATCTCCATATTAGGAGGTTCACTCTCACAGAGAGTAAACTAGCACCGACTATATTGTGAACTAGATCAGGAATGGCTAATCTCTACACATCCACAGGTCAAGTATCATGCAGGTTCATGCACCCGAGTAGCTGACATGTATAGCCATACTATTATCGCAGGCAGCATTAGTGATAGCAAAGTGATTTGTGACATTGAAAATCAAGTGATTATGGTTATTTCGTGTGACTGTGAATATTATGTGAAAGAAGTTTCATGCCAAAGTGGCGATAGACAGCATCTTGCAGAAAGTAAGTCAGTTCCTAAAAATTGAGTGGCCTCATTAAGTAGAAGAACCATACTACAGAGCCCACAATGAACTCACATTGTTTGATCATAACTCTCATGGAACTTGAATGGTTATCCCAAAGCGCTACAATAAACTGTATTGCATCTCACCCATGAAGAACATCAGATGAAACAATGATCCCGTGAAGCAAGCCAGCAATAGATTTACTACATTGAAGGGTTCACTGCAAACTATGTAGCATATACAGTGAAAAATCTATTAAACTGTGTCTTGCACCTCTTCAACCAACCCCAAGGCCAACAAAACCATGGCAACACCTCTAAGTGGATATTTTTGGAAAAGTGTAAGCAGTCCTGAGGAACTTTTGCTTGCGCTCATGAGCTACATAGCAAATAGCTGGAAATCGACTACTTCGATCATTGATATTGTGGAGAAGTTGTTTACAAAATGGGATTAATCAGAAATTACCACAACAAACAACGAACCACAATTTTTTCCCCAGTTAATGAGAGTTCCTAGCAAGCTATGGAATTCACCATTATCTGACAATGTGATATAACCGCAATTGACAATCCATTAAGGGCCAATATTTTTTTCGAAGAGACAAGTTTGGAATCCCAGTTACCCACGCAGAGAACAAAACCACAAGATTCCACAATTTTAAACAAAGTGAACTTTATGCACAAATTCAGAAAAGTAAAACAATCTACCTCAGCTATTCTATACTCAGCAAAATTAACATGCAATAACTATGAATTAGCAGGTAACCCATTGTCAAAAATACCAGACTGCAAAATGGCAGATCCTATGGATTTCTCAGCAACTCACTCAGATGTCAATGATCAGTATGAGTCAAAAAATCTCGGTACAACTCTGTCGCCCTTGGTACAAATCTGTCTCCCTCAGGTGCTGAGGGAACCAACAAGAGGGAAAAATATTCTTGACCTGATCCTCACCAATCTGCCTGTATAGACACATCTATTCATGACAATATTACTAGGAGTGGCCACCACACTGTAATAAGTCTTCAGAGGCAGAAGTCCCTTCACCAAAATCCCTTTATTTACAAACTCTAACAGCAGTACAGAATGCTTTCAGGTAGCAGTCTACCTCCAGGGGTGTCAGAGGAACTAGCACTCCTGGTTAAGTACAAGGCAAAGGCTCCTTGATTGGCCCATCAATTGGATCCTTAAGCAGGGACATCTTTGTGTGCTTCATACTCCAATAGGTCAACCTCAATAGCCTGACTGAAGTCATTACACACACAATCCTTGTGGAGACAATGTTTCAGCTCCACATTGAAGATTTCCTGAGTTCTCCACTATGTTGTGGGACACTACTACTGTGCTCAATGGGATAGATTTTGAACTGGTCTAGAAACTCAACACTGACATCAGTCTATTCTCAATGATAATTAAAGGGTTGGAAGGGGGTCATCAACAGTGCTGTCAAGCTGCACTTGCTCAGCAATAATCTGCTCACTGATTCTCAGTTTGGATTCCGTAGGTTCGATCAGCTCCTGATCCCATTGTAACGTAAGGAATCAAAATTGGACAAAGAGTTGAACTCCAGATGCAAGGCAAGAGTGACTGCCCTTGACATCAAGGCAACATTTGGCTGAGTATGATATCAAGGAGTGTTAGCAAAACTGGAGTCAATGGGCATTGGGGGAAAAATGTCCACTGGTTACAGTCATACCAAGCACAAAGGAAGGTGATTGGGGTTGTAGGAGGTAAATCATGTCAGTTCCAAGATATCCCTGCAGGAGTTCCTCAGGGTAGTGTCCAAGGTCCATCTTCAGCTACTTCATCAGTGATCTTTCATCCAAAGGTCTGAAGTGGGGATGTTTGCTGATGATTGTATAATGTTCAACACTATTTGCAACTCCTCAGATACTGAAGTGGTCCATGCCCAATGCAGCAAGACCTGGACAATCCAGGCTTGGGCTGACAAGTGGCAAGTAACATTTGCACCACTCAAGTGCCTGGCAATAATCATATCCAACAAGATAAAATCTAACCATCACTCCTTGGCATTCAATGCCAACACCAAATTCCCTATGATCAACATCCTGGGTTTACAACTGGCCAGAAACTCAACTGAACTGAAGTAACCATATAAATATTATGGCTACATGAGCAGGTCAGAAGCTAGGAATCCTGTGGTGAGTAAATCACCTCCTGGCTCCAAAGCCTGTCTACCATCTACAATGCACAAATCACAGATGTAATGAAATACTCTCCACTTGCCTGGATGAGTGCAGCACCAACAACATTCAAGAAGCTTGACACCATCCAGACAAAGCAGCTCACTTGATTGGCACCCCATCTCCAAATATTCATTCACTTCAACACAGACACAGTGGCAACAATGTACACTAATTACACCTTGCACTTCAAGAACTCACCAAGGCTCTTTAGACAGCACCTTCCAAATCCACGACTGCTATCATCTAGAACAATGGTTCCCAACCACTGTGCTGTAAGACCACCCCCCCCCCCCCCAAGGGTATCATGAAGAAAGATTCAAAATTCATGTAATTAATCTAAAACTAACCTTCATTTTCAGCTCTGAGGTTGGCTTTCCCGAGACCCAATGAATCTTGGGTCTTCCGCATATTCACTGGCTGGGAAAGAGCCACACGTGAGCGGTTTAGATTTTTTATGGTGGTCAGGCCCATGCGCATGACCAACGGGACTTGGAGCTAAAGATAAAGGTCCCATGGGCCTGCACAATAAGTGAAAATCAAATGGGTGTAAAAAAAACCCTGGGAGAAGTGGGAGAGGTTAAAATAAAACAGGTGAGAGGGCAGGGAGAATTTAAAAATGAATTTCGCAGGAAGGGAAGACAACAGAGAAAATAGGTGTGCCTCAAATTTTTTTTATAGTACAGAGGTGTGCATGACATATAAAAGGCTGGGAACCACTGATCTAGACAGGCAGGGCAGCAGATGTCTGGGAACACCACCATTTGAAATGTTCCCTCCAAGTCACATAGGATCCTGACTTGGAGATAGATTATTGTTCCTTTATCGTCACTGGGTTAATATCCTGGAACTCCCTCCCTAAAAGCACTGTGGGTGTATCTATACCAAATTGAGAGAAACATTTCAAGAAGGCAGCTCACCATCACCTTAAAGGCAATAGGGATGGGCAATAAAAGGTGGCACAGTGGCAAGCACTGCTGTCTCACAACGCCAGGGATCCAGGTTCAGTTTCGGCCTCGGGTGACTGTGTGGAGTTTGTACATTTTCCCCGTGTTTGTGTGGAGTTTGCACATCCTCCCCATGTCTGCATGGGTTTTCTCCAGCTGCTCTGGTTTCCTCCCACAGTCCAAAGATGTGCGCATTAGGTTACTGGCCATGCTAAATTGCCCCTGAGCGTCAGGTGGATTAGCAGGGTAAATACATGGCGTTACAGGGATAGGGCCTAGGTGGGTGCAGGCTTGATGGGCCAAATAGCCTCCTTCTGCACTGTAGGGATTCTATGATTCCATTCCACAAATGCTGGCCTAGCCAGTGATGCCCACACCCCTTGAAAAACTTGAATGAAAAACTTTCCACCTTCATAGATCTAGCTCTGAATTCTCTCAAAAGCCAATATGACTCAAACTTCCTCATTGACGGCTCACCTCCCAATTGTTTAATTTTTTTTCCTTAGGCTGCATTCCACAGGATTCACAAAGCTGCACTCCCACCTCTAGTTCCAGTTTACTTTCGTAGACAGCTAGCTTCACTGAGATTACGTTGCCCTGGGTTCATCCAAATTCCAGTCTCCCAGCTACACCGAGATAGTCATCTGGCTTCTCTGTGAGCTACAAGCCACACAAGGTTCAAACTGGAAGCCTCAGTTGAAAGGAGTAGATCTCAGTACTTTTCTGACCTCAGCTGCCTACAACCTGCCAGCATCAGCACTCTGGTGCAGAACATTCAGATAAATTGAAAGCAGATATTTTTCTTAAGCTCTGCACATCTCCATGATTACATAGCTTTTCAGGTTTACTGAATGCTTTTGAGATAATTTAGCTTTAACACCCAAGACAACACATCTCTCTGGACTGACATTCCTTGCAGGTAGTGTACACATCACATCTCTGGCTCTGCAGCTAAGTAAGCCCACCTGCTGTTTTATGACTTTTACTTTTCTAGCTGTTAACCACTCAAGTCAACATGGCCCCATGTTTAATGGACTCAACTGCTTTAGTTGCACTTATCTCATTTTCTACAGTTAAACTGTAATCTTCCCAGAATTAAAATTACCTCTTAAAATATTTGTCACACAAACGATTAAGCAGGATGATCAAAGACAGTCGGAGAGCGAGCATGTTCGAGGGGAAACATTTGATCAATCCATTCATATCCTACTTCACACATCAGTCCACCCCAATGTTCTATGACCAGAAAGACATTGGCCGAACTGGTTGCAACTTTCAGATGTCACTGACCATTAAGCTGTCACCAACATCCAACAAGAATGTCAGGAATGAAAGCAGAAGATATTGCAAAGTGACAATGAAAGATCAAAGCTTACTTTGACAAGCAAACACACGCAAGGAAATCATAATTTTAAATTGGAGATTAGATTCTATTCAAACAGCTTATCATGACCATAAAACTGCATCATCTCTTATCAGGATCAAAACCAAACAAACTGTTGCTCGGTACCAACACAGATCCACTGGATGACAGCACAAGGTGAAACAACAGATGCTTGACAGGGACTAGAACATGATATTTTGAGAACAGTGATTAGGAGGATGCATTCCCCTTTTTCGATGAGTGACCATGATGTTGATTCAGATGATCATGCAGAAGCAACAACTTCAAGTACGTTGATTCAAGTGTCATCATTATAGCTCTCAGGTTATTTCTGTACTTAGAGGAAATGGATATTTTGAACTCTAAAGAAATGACTAAATGTTTATTAAATTTTTAAGTTAATTAGTGTCACAAGTAGACTTACATTAATACTGCAATGAAGTTACTGTGAAAATCCCCTAGCCGCCACACTCCAAGGCCTGTTCGGATACACTGAGGGAGAATTTAGCATGGCCAATCCACCTAACCAGCATGCCTTTTAGACTGTGGGAGGAAACCGGAGCACCCAGAGGAAACCCACGCAGACTCCCATGCAGAACAGAACTCCCACTTACCTGATGAAGGGGCAGCGCTCCGAAAGCGAGTGGCTTGTGCTACCAAATAAACCTGTTGGACTTTAACCTGGTGTTGTGAGACTTCTTATTTTATCTTGCTACCATGCTGTTTGCCCACCGTCTTGTGTTCTTATAATGATATAAAGACACCAATCACTCATAAGGGATTGGGTAAACACATTGTGGTTTCATTCACATTGAGACTAGGCACATGAGAACATTGACTCAAAGGTAGAAAACTTGAAGACATAGGCAGCTATGATTTCTGCTCATAGATGAAATACATCACATTTTTCTCTAGAGATGGCATGCTGCTGTCCCTGAAGGGTATATTCCAATAGTAGCAAGCTCTCTCAGTCATCGTCAGTCGTGCTGCGCTTCAAGGAGAGTTTCAGAGTGTTTGATGCATTTTATTTGTCCTCCCTGGAACGTTCGCCGTTAGTTGAGAAAACAGGAACTGACTTTTCAGCCACACAGGCTAAGTGTCTAGTCTATCGTAAATATTTGACTGGAGCTTTGCTTGAATACTTGTGGAGGTGGCTTCAAGAAGGACACTAGCCTTTGTTTGACAATCCTCCCATTGAATCAGGGGGATGTGGCAGGGGTACTGCTGATCCATAATTAAATAATTGGCAGAGATTAATCAGGTCCATTTCATATCAATAGAAGTTAATCATGTTTGTTTATTCACACAGCAATTACAATTGAATGATTACTTGGGTGCATTTAGAGCATGCTGCAGTTTGGTTTTAATCCAGCTAATGTTCCTAAAACAATGGTTTCTGTCTTCCCAATATTTAGCTGGAAGAAGTTTTTGTTCATCCAGTACTATGTTAAGACAAGCTGTGTGACAAACTGGAGACAGTGGCGAGGTCAAAAGAAATAATTGTGAAGTAAACTGAATGTCATCAATGTAGATATGGAACATGTCATGAAGGTAGCACTCAATTCAAGGCTTACATCCAAAGAGAAATCTAGTTTTATATGAATCTTTTTAGTTCAGCAATAAAGGATTTCTATTTAGGCAACATGTATAGGGGGATGGTGGCTCTTGGTAATATGTTAGTGGACGAGTGATACAGGTGTCCCAGAGCATCAGCTGGGGCCTAAGTTCAAATTCCACCATGGAGGCTGGTGGAGTTTAAATTCAATTAATAAATAAAGTTTGGAATCAAAAGCTGGTCTCATTAATGGGGACCATGAAATTACCAAATCATTTGGTTCACTTAATGCGCTTTAGGATCTGCCACCCTTGTCCAGACTATTACTCTAAGCCCTCAGAAATATGGTTAATTCTTAATATGATGCCACCTACAATACATTTTCACTTGTTGTTTTGTTGTCCAATAATCCTTAAATCTTAATTGGACGATAACCTGCCTGCTTGAAATAGCCTAGCAAGTCATTTCACGGTACGAAACAGCTGTCAAAAAGGAATCAAACTGGATAGGCTACCCCAGCACCCAGAGGAAACCCACACAGACACGGGGAGAATGTGCAGATTCAGCACAGACAGTGACCAAGCTGGGAATCGAACCCGGGACACTGGCACTGTGAGGTAGCAGTGCTAACCATTTTGCCACCATATGTTTATGCCTGTTAATTTAAAATTAGGACTTTTTGTTTTTCAAAGAGGGAAAAGATGTTTTGGTCAATTGTTTGGTTGTGTGTCTGTTGTTAGTCATGTCTGTGGGTACGGTTAGGGAAAGAGAAAATTAAACGAAGCTGTTAGCTGTAGATATTTTAGAATCTTTTTGTAATAAAGTCCTATCCTCACACAGAACCTGGTGCATGCCAAGTGTACATACCTCAGATACAAAACACAGTACTGCCCTAAATGTACCAGCTCAGTAGCAGGACACTGAGCTGTGGCAGTAACTCTGTTGTTTTCAATGTCTTGTGCACCTTCAATCCCTCCAAAAGATAGATCAAGGTAACATTGTATTTTTGGCTCAATTCCTAAATTGTTCCGTTCCACACAAAGCAGAATGCACAGAACACTGATGAGAAACATCTGGTACAAATCGGTAAAACTTCTGACCATGCTTAGTGCAAAACAATTTTTTTGCTCAAAAGAAAAACTCCCCCATCAGGACAAAATATTTTTCCTTTTCCAGCCTACTATTAGCTAACTTTTTGGTGTCTGTCCTGATCACTGAACACTTCCCACCTGAAAACAGAGATGAAGTCATCAACATTGAGTGTGATAGTGACCTCCTGAACGACCAGATATTGGTAATGACTTGCCTATTATATGATCTCTGAAAGAAACCACTTCCCATCTTGGCATATCATTTTTTCCCCAAAATATACATTATTCATAACTTTCGTAAAGATGCATTACGGTACAATTCAAATGTGGAAGCTCAGACAGTACATTTCGAACATAATTTAATTAGATACAGTACATGGCACTCTCGGGTGCCTCATTCCACTTACAATGCAGATTGCACCGACATTTACATTTTAAAAAATTCTGACGCAAAGAGCATTAGAAGTTTAACATGAGCTCCAGTCCCTCTGTTTACCATGGCTGGAGGACCCTAACCTCAATTATGCCTTCATGAGGGCTGCCTCAAGCTTCAGTGCATCCCTGAGAACCTAATCCTGGACTTGGACGATCAGTATGACTCAGAATTCTGAATACACAATTTAGCACAGAGCAGTCCCAAAATGCATGCTTGGCACACAGCAAATTTAAAAATCAAACATGTCCCAAGTCACTTGCATGGTGGAACGGCCAAAGAATTTTGAAACACAACAGTATACTTCCAGACTTCAAAGTCACCAGATATGGTCATGATTAAACTTTCCCAGCAATATAAAAAACCCTACTGATGGCAAAAACCACTGTTAGTGAAAGCTATACAACCATAAATCCTACTTGTTCCTCATAATCTAACATTAAAAAATGGCATGTGCATTGCAAAAATGCAGTAGTGAGGGGGATAAAAAGTTTGAAATTTGAGCTACTTATTCTCAACTGTTAATGAATTTACAACATTAATTTGCAACAGTGTATATCCTTTAAATATTTTTTGCTACATTATTTTCCCCCAAGAGTACTCTAACTAACATCTATAAATTGACTTAATTGAATATTTACTAATTATATTCATAACCATGTAGTTTTCACTAATAAAAGGTTAAAATCTTCATAAAACGGCAAAAGAAATGAAATAACTTTAAAAGATTTTTGATTAATACCCTAATGTTGCACAAAAGATTCTAATTTAACCGTGGAGCTCTCAGAAATGCTTTAAAAGATCAATAGTTTGATAATAGTTCCTGTAGCTTTTTGTATGAAAAGATGCTATTGCAATGCAGTGCGATTCCATAAACTGAAATCACATTTTGTAATCTTTTACAGTGCAACAGTCAAGATTTTTTCTTTCCTGTTTTTTTGTTAGTTATAGTCTTGGGATTAAAATTTCCATCATACACATTTTATATCGGACTGAAATGCCCAAAATAAGTTCATCACTAAGCGCATTAATTATGTTGTGTAAATTCGCTGACAACGTAACTCAATTATTTCTGCTTATAATATTATTAGCAATCAAAGAGTTCCCTGTGGAATATTCCTAATATGCAATATATACTGGACCATTTGGATTCTAGCTCCCTTTTATTTGTTTTAACTAAGCATTACAATTTGCAAGGAGAATAACAGCCTGCAACAGACAAGTTCCAAGTGTTTTAAGTCAGCCCCAACTTAAACAACAATTCAAGAAATTCCACTGACAAAATTAGAATAAGAACCTCTGTGAGGACAACTTATCTGTTGGTTTGCCGGCTTGGAATCATAGAATCCCTACAGTGCAGAAGGAGGCCATTTGGTCCATCGAGTCTGAACAGACAACAATCCCACCAAGGCACTGTTCCTGTAACCCCACACATTTACTCTGCTAATCCCCCTGACATTAAACATGGCCAATCAACCTAACCTGCACATCTTGGGATTGTGGGAGGAAATCGGAGCATCCGGAGGAAACCCATTCGGACACGGGGAGAATGTGCAAACTCCACACAGACAGTGATCCGAGGCCGGAATTGAATCTGGGCCCCCGGCGCTGAGGGGCAGGAGTGCTAACCACTGTGCCCCAATGCCGCCCAAGTTTCAGCAAATAACATTCTCTCATGTTCTAATTTCTCTTATTGCTCAAACTTTTATTATAAAGTGACAGCGTGACTAAAGAGAGGTCTACTGACAAATCCATTTAACCATTTGGCATAGATCAGTCTTTATAAGGAGGCCAAAAAAGGGATTTCAGTCAGAGTTAGGAAGTATAATTGCGACAGAGTGAGAAGGTTAGCATAATTTACTGCAGATTGAAAAGCCTCTTCAGCCTTGCTTGAAGTTCTCTCCCTTTCCATCCAAATCAAGGCTTAGGGCTCGACTATTTGATTGCACATTTGATAAATTGCTGTTGAATCATATGGGAATAGCATTGGGCTATTTTGTACAAGTTTATAAAAGATACTGATTTCTTTTTCTAAACTATTTACACAGATTAAGTACAGAAATGTTGTTAATATAAAAGGTTCAAGAAAGATCAAAACTACTGCATGTTATTGATTTTATTTAGGGAAGCACAAAGTTGATGCAATAAATAACTTAACCACCTGAAACAGAACCAACTGGATGGATCACCATCTTGTCCCCAAATTTTGGTCTCAAAACAGATAGAGATAAATCAGTAAGAAGTACACCTTGTGGGGGGTGGGGGTCCCTTCCTATAACTTGGCTTCCCCTCTTCCTCCAAAATCAAATACAATTTACTCATTTGTCTTTGCACGTTCTCCCCACGTCTGCGTGGGTTTCCTCCGGGTGCTCCAATTCCCACCCAATCCAAAGATGTGTGGGTTAGGTTGATTGGCCATGCTTAGTGTCGGGGGGTTAGCAGAGTAAATGTGTGGGGTTACAGGAACAGTGCCTTGGTGGGATTGTTGTCTGTGCAGATTCAATGGACCAAATGGCCTCCTTCTGCACTGTAGGGATTCTATGATTGTGTTTCTTGCCACTGGCTTTCTGTAAAGATTTAGTCTTTCTCTGCACTTTCCATACTAGGGGTTCTGAAATGTGTTCCTTTTTCAACATCAATGCATTTCTGTTTCAGTGTTCAACAGGATACTTTCCTTTATGTAGTTTATTTTCTGAGACTGTTTACATCCCACAGAAAATCAAAATCACCATCCAGTTCCTCCCTTTTCACTCCAGTTGTTAGGTCACATCCTACCATCTATGACCTGATCTTACCAAGTACACCCCTTCCTTCCCCCTACCGCCAACCTTTGAGCAGACAAGGACTTCTTTCCATAACTCCAGTACATTCATCCATGGGGCAGCACGGTGGCTAGCACGGTCCCGGCTTGGGTCACTGTCTGTGTGGAGTCTGCATGGGGTTTCCTCCGGGTGGTCCAGTTTCCTTCCACAATCCCAAAAACATGCTGGTTAGGTGCATTGGCCACAGTAAATTCTCTCTGTGCACCCGAACAGACGCCAGAGTGTGGTGACTAGGGGATTTTCACAATAACTTCATTGCAGTGTTAATGTAAGCCTACTTGTGACACTAATAAATAAACATTAAATCAGACCTTCCAGCTGCTTTCTAAGGCACCTGTTCAGCAACAGGAGATCCAAACCTGTCCATTCTCCTTCTCAAACTTTATTATCCAAACAGCCGAAACACTCCTTCCATGCATGCAAGCAGTTCTTGGCCACTTCCTGTGACCTAGTATACCATATTTGCTGTTCAAGATGCAGTCTTTCTATATTAAATAAACCAAATGAAGATTCGGTGACACTTTGCCTCATGCCATTATTTTGTCCACAAGCATGACCCTGAACACTGTGCAGTTCAGTGCTAAATCCCATTCCCAATATAACCTCAACATCTTTAGCCATTTACATATTTCCAAGTAGCATCAATGCAAGTCTTAGAAACTGCATCTTATTCTTCTCCTTGATACTATGCAACCTTCTAGCTTAAGCATTCACTACAGACTTTAATTGTACCTTACATTTTAAAACATTTCCACTAATAAGAAAGCACAAGGGTAGGAATGGGAGAAAAAAAAAGTCTGTTGTGCCTTTGCAGTTAGTCTATAGTGTTTTTTGCTCATTTCTCTGGTAACCTATTCCAATGTTGGTAACCAAGCATGAAAAAAAATATTTAAATTTGCATATCCTAAACCTGGCCAATATGCAAGTTGAATCCTTTACCAATGTAGCTGAAACTTAATTGGATTGACTGACCCAGCACATTTGTTGGTATTTTCCAGTTTCACTGCAGACTCTGCATTTCTGTCCTCTTTTTTTTTCCCCCCCATTTTTCACCCTTCCCTTGATCACTCCTACCTTTTTGCATTTACTGAAATATCTTTTAATGTATTACTGCACCAAGAAAATTGTGGTTCAGGTCTTAAGAGGTAATTTGAAGGTCATTCAACCTACATGAGTGTAGTTCAATCATATTGGGCTCCATTGGCAAGGCTGACATTTCTTGTCTGTTGCTAGATGTCTTGAAAAGCTGGTTGTGAGCTGCCTTTTGAATTATACTGCAGTCAATGGGTTAAAGGTGCTTCTTATAACAGGAATTCTTTTTTATTCTTTGTACTGGTTTGATATAATTGTGTAGCCTTTCAGGCCGTTTCAGAGTAGCAGTTAAGATGGATGGAACCAAATCAACTGTTTGTGTCAAATTCAGTATTCTAAGACCAAAGCCAGGCAGATGCACAGTATTTCCAGGAAAATATGCTTCATGAGACGGACTGGCTAGTTAACTAATGGTAACTGGAGAAGTAGTCTTGTAATTGGGAAACAAGATTCTTGCTGCTCAGTTAAGATAAGCTCTTTATTCTCATGACCGGATTGCTTTTTGGTACTGTACCCTGTTGCTTCTTGGTAGCATAATTGCTAGCAGTATCCTCAATGTTCTTGGGTATCCCTCGCATTGATTGTGCTAGCCTGCTTCAAGGTTATGCAAGTGAAGTTTGCCCTCAAAATGAAGTGATTGTCTACTCCACATTGGGCAAACAAAACAGAATTTGTCTGTTGCTGGGTTTGGAAACCCTTAAACGCCAGTTTTGGTGTCACAGCAAAGTAGCACCTGAAGGACATAATTTGTCATCATTCGATTGCTATTCTTGAACTACAGAACAATAGAATCCCTACAGTGCAGGAGGCCATTTGGCTCATCAAGTCTGCACCAAACATCTTACCCAGGCACACTGCCTCCCACTCTATCCCTATAATGCTTCGCATTTGCCATGGCCAATCCACCTAACATGCATAGCTTCACTTTGGTTGAGGAAGCTGATTTATATTGCATCCTCCAAAATCTAGTTTGCATGGGTGGTAACACGAACACTCTTTACATGTACTCCAGGCAACAGAATCTACAGGTCACTTATGTGAGAAGTAAAAGAATGATCAGGGTGAGGTTAGGGCCGGTCAAGGACAGTAGTGGGAACTTGTGCATGGAGTCAGAAGAGATAGGAGAGGCGATGAATGAATACTTTTCTTCAGTGTTCACCAAGGAGAGGGGCCATGTTTTTGAAGGTGAGAGTGTGATACAGGCTGATCGGCTGGAGGAGGTCGATGTTCTGAGGGAAGATGTATTAGCAATTTTGAAAAATCTGAGGGTCGATAAGTCCCCTGGGCCAGATGGGATATATCCTAGGATTCTTTGGGAGGCAAGGGATGAGATTGCAGAACCTTTGGCTTTGATCTTTGGGTCCTCACTGTCCACGGGGATAGTGCCAGAGGACTGGAGAGTGGTGAATGTTGTTCCTCTGTTCAAGAAAGGAAATAGGAATGACCCTGGTAATTATAGGCCAGTTAGTCTTACTTCGGTGGTCGGTAAGTTAATGGAAAAGGTCCTGAGGGATAGGATTTATGACCATTTGGAAAGATGCAGCTTAATCCGGGATAGTCAACATGGATTCGTGAAGGGTAAGTCTTACATAGAAACATAGAAAACTACAGCACAAAACAGGCCCTTTGGCCCCAGAAGTTGTGCCGAACATATCCCTACCTTTTAGGCCTACCTATAACCCTCCATCCTATTAAGTCCCATGTACTCATCCAGGAGTCTCTTAAAAGACCCTATTGAGTTTGCCTCCACCACCACTGATGGCAGCCGATTCCACTCGCCCATCACCCTCTGTGTGAAAAACTTCCCCCCAACATCTCCCCTGTACCTACCCCCCAGCACCTTAAACCTGTGTCCTCTTGTAGGAGCCATTTCCACCCTGGAAAAAAGCCTTTGAGAGTCCACCCGATCTATGCCTCTCAACATCTTATATACCTCTATTTGATCTCCTCTCATCCTACGTCTCTCCAAGGAGAAAAGACCGAGCTCCCTCAGCCTATCCTCATAAGGCATGCCACTCAATCCAGGCAACATCCTTGTAAATCGCCTCTGCACCCTTTCAATCTTTTCCACATCCTTCCTGTAATGAGGCGACCAGAACTGGGCACAGTACTCCAAGTTGGGTCTGACGAGGGTCTGATATAGCTGCATCATTATCCCCGGACTCCGAAACTCAATCCCTCGATTGATAAAGGCCAGCACACCATACGCCTTTTTAACCACCTCCTCCACCTGCCGGGCCGATTTTAGAGTCCTATGGACCCGGACCCCAAGGTCCTTCCGATCCTCTACAGAACTAAAAGTCTTTCCCTTTATATTGTACACCTTCATCCCATTTGCCCTGCCAAAATGGACCACTACGCATTTATCTGGGTTGAAGTCCATCTGCCACTTCTCCGCCCAATCTTGCATCCTATCTATGTCCCTCTGTAACTTCTGACATCCCTCCAGACTATCCACAACCCCACCAACCTTCGTGTTGTCGGCAAACTTACCAACCCGTCCCTCCACTTCCTCATCCAGGTCATTTATGAAAATGACAAACAGCAAGGGTCCCAGAACAGATCCCTGGGGCACACTACTGGTGACCGACCTCCATTTAGAAAAAGACCCATCTATACACACTCTCTGCCTCCTTTGGGCAAGCCAGTTCTGGATCCACAGGACAGCAGCCCCATGGATCCCATGCTCTCTCACTTTTTCTAGAAGCCTTGCATGGGGGACCTTATCGAACGCCTTGCTAAAATCCAAATAAACCACATCTACCGCTTAACCTTCGTCAATGTGTTTAGTCACATTTTCGAAGAACTCCACCAGGCTCATAAGGCACGATCTGCCTTTGACAAAGCCATGCTGAGTATTCTTGAGCATACTAAACCTCTCCAAATGCTCATAAATCTTGTCCCTCAGGATCTTCTCCATCAGCTTACCAACCACTGAGGTTAGACTCACCGGTCGGTAATTACCTGGGTTATCCCTATTCCCCTTCTTGAAAATAGGAACCACATCCGCAATCCTCCGGCGCCTCTCCCGTCTCCATCGACGACGCAAAGATCATCGCCAGAGGCTCTGCAATCTCTTCCCTCATCTCCCATAGTAACCTGGGGTACATCCCATCTGGACCCGGCGACTTATCTATCTTGATGCCATTCAAAGATTCCAGCACAACCTCTTTGTTGAAGTCCACATACTCAATCTTTTCAGTCCACCGCAAGCCCACAGTACATCCACCCATGTCCTTCTCCTCTGTGAAAACAGAGGCAAAATACTCATTAAGCACCTCTGCCATTTCTACTGGTTCCGTACTGATTTTCCCGCCTTCACCTTTTATTGGCCCTATTCCTTCACGTCTCATCCTTTTACTCTTCACATATTTATAGAACGCCTTAGGGTTTTCCTTAATTCTACTTGCCAAGGCCTTCTCGTGACCCCTTCTAGCTCTCCTAATTTCCTTCTTTAGTCCCTTCCTACAAGCCGTATACTCATCTAGATCCCTATCTTCGCCAAGCTCTCTGAACCTTTTGTACGCTTTCTTTTTCTTCTCGACTAGGTCCCGCACAGCTTTCGTGCACCACGGTTCCTTTAACCTACCAACTCCTCCCTGTCTGCTCAGAACATTGTCCTGTAGAACCCTAGACAGACATTCCTTGAAAAACTGCCACCTCTCTTCAGTACATTTCCCCGAGAATACCTCCTTCCAATTTACTCCTCTAATTTGCTGCCTTATGTCTTCATATTTCCCCTTACCCCATATAAACGCTTTCCTAGCTTGCCTGATCCTCTCTTTTTCCAATGCAAGCATAAAGGAGATAGAGTTATAATCGCTATCCCCAAGATGCTCTCCCACAGAGATCTGACACCTGTCCAGGCTCATTGGTCAGTATCAGATCAAGTACAGCCTCTCCTCTTGTAGGCTTGTCCATATGCTGTGTCAGGAAACCATCCTGAACACACCTAACGAACTCCTCCCCATCCAATCCCCATCCAATCCCCTTACCCTTGGGGTATTCCAATCTATGTTTGGGAAACTAAAGTCTCCCATCACAACAACTCTTGTCTTGCCTCACAAATTTGATTGAATTCTTTGAGGAGGTAACTAGGTGTGTAGATGAAGGTGGAGCAGTTGACGTCGTATACATGGATTTTAGTGAGGCATTTGACAAGGTTCCCCATGGTTGGCTCATGAAGAAAGTAAGGAGGAGTGGGATAGAGGGAGATTTGGCTGATTGGATAAGCAACTGGCTATCTCATAGAAGACAGAGGGCGGTGGTGGATGGAAAATTTTCAGACTGGAGACCAGTTACCAGCGGTGTACCACAGGGGTCAGTGCTGGGTCCTCTGCTATTTGTGATTTTTATCAATGACTTGGAGGAGGGGGCTGAAGGGTGGGTCAGTAAATTTGCTGATGACACCAAGATTGGTGGAGTAGTGGATGAGGTGGAGGGCTGTTGTAGGATGCAAAGAGACATTGATAGGATGCAGAGCTGGGCCGAAAAATGGCAGGATGGAGTTTAACCCTGATAAGTGCGAGGTGATTCATTTTGGTGGGACAAATTTGAATGCAGATTACAGGGTCAACGGCAGGGTTCTTAGGAATGTGGAGGAACAGAGAGATCTTGGGGTTCATATCACAGATCTCTGAAGGTCGACTCAAGTCGATAGAGCCGTGAAGAAGGCCTATAGTGTGTTAGCGTTTATTAACAGGGGGTTTGAGTTTAAGAGCCATGGGGTTATGCTGCAACTGTACAGGACCTTGGCGAGACCGCATTTGGAATAGTGTGTGCAGTTCTGGTCACCTCACTATAAGAAGGATGTGGAAGCATTGGAAAGAGTGCAAAGGAGATTTACCAGGATGCTGCCTGGTTTGGAGGGTAGGTCTTATGAGGAAAGGTTGAGGGAGCTAGGGCTTTTCTCTTTAGAGTGGAGGAGGATGAGAGGCGACTTAATAGAGGTTTATAAGATGATGAGGGGGATAGATAGAGTGGACATTCAGAGAATATTTCCTCGGGTGGATGTAGCTATTACCAGGTGGCATAACTATAAGGTTCATGGTGGGAGATACAGGAAGGATGTCAGAGGAAGGTTCTTTACTCAGAGTGGTTGGGGTATGGAATAGACTGCCTGCTTTGATAGTGGAGTCGGACACTTTAGGAACTTTCAAGCGGTTATTGGATAGGCACATGGAGCACACCAGAATGATAGGGAGTGGGATAGCTTGATCTTGGTTTCGGACAAAGCTCTGCACAATATCGAGGGCCGAAGGGCCTGTACTGTGCTGTACTGTTCTATGTTCTAAAAGCATAGAACTGATGTATTACTTTCCCGAAATATAAACAAGCCTAGCTAAACCAATATGTGCGGAGATTGATGCAGTCCTGTTGAATTACAAACCCCAGATCACAGTGCAAACATGGTTTTCTATAGCTGGGTTTCCAGAGTTTCGCTTCTCGGCCTTTTGGGTATCAAGTGTAGTTTTGGCATCCTGCACTTGGTTGAAGTCATGAGGTTACACTGAGGCTTCATTTGAAGCAATTTTTTAAAGCAGCATCTAGACCTTTTGGCTAAGATGCAAATGAGATCAAGCCTTGGAGGAGGTGCAATGCCAGCTCCAATCACTTGGATCATGTAGATCAAGCCCAAGACAGGAAGTGGGATGCCTGTCTTGTCAGCTTGGATCTGGAATATCTCACTTGCTGAGACTTTGATTGGATTGAATTGAATTGAATATAAACAAAAAGAAATGGCTAAAAGTGAACGGCATAATACCATCTAATTGTTGGTTATATTGCTTTTAGTTAGATCTTGAAAGCTGCTATATGTTCTTTTTAAAAAACTGAATGCAGAAGATTCCCATCATTGGGATATTTGTGGTTATTAGCCAATTTCTCAACATTTGACCTATGAACATATAATAATTATGTAATGCACTATTAAACTTAAGATTTTAACTTTTCCAGATCCATTTACTCCTTGCACCATGATGTTAAAACCAATTCTGACTGATTGAAAATGGACATGTCAAATAAAATCAGATATTGGAGGAACAATTTTAAATCAATTCTTAAAAATCTCAAGCAAGCACAGGAGTGATTCAGTCACTGTAAAATATGTGCACTTGCAACATGGTAATGGATGTGCACACCTCGGACACCCATAGTCAGAAGTTGTATGCATAATTACAGTGCAAACGTAAATCACAATGACCCTGCTGAAAACATTCAGCAGGTCAGCCAGTATCTGTGGAGAGAAGAAGGTAGAGTTAGCATTTCACGTTGATGATTTTTCTTCAGAGCCGAGTGTATAGTGATCACTCACTTAAATGCTGGTACAGGAGCGGAGCCCAACAACTCAAATTTCATTGATTTTCAATTGTGATCAATACTTTCCAGTTAACAAATTGAAATCAAATTACTGTGAACGATAAATTATCCTATCAAATCTTTAATTAGTCAAAATGACACAGATCCCAATGCTCATGAAATAAAAATATGTTTTTTTTTACATTCAGATCAGTTAGTGCATTGATTAAATTTGCAAGTTCAAAGAACATCCTCACACAAGCCATCCTTTTGGTGTGTAGCTGCCAATTTAGGATACCATATGCTAAATGCAAAACTGCATCAAGAGGATGAATTTTAGACATTAAGCCCCATGAAAGATAAAGAGCCACATTTGCACGTCCAGTTCATGAATTGAAACATCAACTCCTCGTATTTTGTCAAACTCAGTAATTCTTTATAGCCGCATAATCTCCCAATGAAGTCATCAAAACTATTTATGGATTACACAAAATGGATTTTTTAAACTAGTAACAGCTTGCTTTCTGAAAAAAAAACTGCAAATTTAAATAATCTTAAAATAAATGTTTAATGCTTCGACAACAGTGCATCTGCCTCCAGTCGAAACTGAACTTTAGAAAATTCCTTTTTTTATAATATTTCATGTACAGGATTAAAGTATTGTTCATACAGTAAGTAATCTTTCAAAAACATGTCAGGTTCCATATTGCATTGCCGGTGGCTGTCCTTTGATTCAAGCATGACATTTATCCAGGATCACCTTTTCCATCACGGGTCTTCATGTGGCTAAGCAGGTAATTCTTGACCTGCAAATCTTTGAGCACAGGTGACAGAATGTCCAATGGGATATTTGGATCTGCAATACAAGATTTTCTTCCTTTTCTTTCCTTCTCTGCTGCCATCCTGCTTCGTCATTAAGGCATTTGGACTCAAAGCATGAGACAGTCTGATGAATAATCTTTCACCATTTTGAACTATTGGTAATGGTCATTTTGAACTATTGGTAAAGGTTTGACAGTGACGTAAATGCACCAATGTTGTACGCTTTGGGCTTGTCTAGCACATCTTTCTGGAATGCCTCTAAGAGGGGATGCAACCATGAACTCTCAACAATTCTGTCCGCTAGTTCTGCATTTGAAAAATCACAGTATCTATCCCTTTTCTCTGCATCTGCTGACAAAGTAGTCTATGGCTTCTGTTGGCAGTTGTCAAAATTAAATGAACTCCAGTCAATGAATACACAAGCTTAGCCTAATTTTGAACTACTTGATGCGCTATTCAGACACGAGACTTGAAGCTCAGTAAATGAAAGGCTTTTATTTACTGTTAACGAAGCTACCAGAACTTATATACACTATCCCAGACTGAAGGGGTCCCGGCCACAGCAGGGACTCTTATACCTCTCCCAGGAGGCGGAGCCTGACTGGGATGTGCCACAACACTACAGTACAAAGGTGTAACAACCCCACCCTAACCCCAACAGCAACAATAGCACAACCCAACAGTAACATATGTACATCCTTGTAGTACTGGCCAGACCCTGGCTCAGTACTATCCAGTGGGAACCAACGATGGTTCACCACATTCACCCCTCCTTTGAGAACAAAGGCCGGCGGGTACAAAAAAAACAGGATAAAGTGTCAGCAGTCTATAAGTTCAGACGGTCAGGGGGACCGCACCATCGTTGTGACCTCCTCAATACCGGCGGTGACACCGGAGTAGGCACTTGCGGTGGCGTTCTCCCCAAAACGGCGTCCAGCTGTTCTTCCACGGACTCACAGGCCAGTTGACCCTGAGGTGACGGTAGTCCAGGGGATCCTGACACGCCCTGCGGTGGCGACCATCTTCTGGGCTCAGGCAAGCTGTACATGGGAGTAAAATGGTTAAGCAATGGTCCCGATGCTGCCCGCGCCATGTCCGGGGAAGAAACAAGAGATAAAGGGTTTGTTACAGGGGGTATGGGAGCGACAGGGGTTGCTACGTCCCCTGCTGGCGCCAGGTCTCGGATCGAGACCGTGTCCTCTCGCCCGTCAGGGTATGCCACATAGGCATACTGAGGGTTGGCGTGGAGGAGATGGACCTGTTCGACCAACGGGTCGGACTTGCGGGCCCTTACATGTCGCTGCAGGAGGACGGGTCCTGAGTACGTCAACCAAGATGGTAATGAGGTCCCCGAGGAAGACTTCCGAGGGAATGAGAACATCCTCTCGTGGGGAGTAGCATTGGTTGCCGTACACAGGAGGGAGCGAATAGAATGGAGCGCATCAGGGAGCACCTCTTGCCAACGGGAGACTGGAAGACCTTTTGACTTCAACGCCAGTAAGACAGCCTTCCAGACTGTAGCATTCTCACATTCCACTTGTCCATTACCTCTAGGGTTGTAGCTCGTGGTCCTACTAGAGGCAATCCCGTATGAGAGCAGGAATTGCCTCAAGTCATCGCTCATGAACGACGAGCCCCTGTCGCTATGGATGTAGCTGGGGTACCCGAACAGGGTAAAGAGATCACGGAATGCCTTGATAACCGTGGCAGCGGATGTATCAGAGCAGGGAACAACAAAAGGGAACCGAGAGTACTCATTAATGATATTGAGGAAGTACACATTCCGATCTGCTGAGGGAAGGGGGCCCTTAAAATCGACACTCAGTCTCTCGAAGGGACGAGTGGCCTTGACTGAATGTGCCCGGTCAGGTCGGTAAAAGTGCGGTTTGCATTCCGCGCAAACCCGACAGTTCCTTGTTACTGACCTGACGTCCTCCACCGAGTAAGGCAGGTTGCGGGCTTTTATAAAGTGGTAGAGCCGAGTGACCCCAGGATGGCACAGGTCATTATGGAGGGCGTGCAAACGGTCCTCCTGTATACTAGAGCATGTTCCACGCGAGAGGGCATCCGAGGGCTCATTGAGTTTCCCTGGGCGATACATGATGTCGTAGTTATAGGTGGAGAGTTCAATTCTCCACCGCAAGATCTTGTCATTCTTGATCTTGCCCCTCTGCGTGTTGTTAAACATGAACGCCACGGACCGCTGGTCCGTGATCAGGGTGAACCGTTTTCCCGCCAAGTAATGGCGCCAGTGCCTGACGGCCTCCACAATGGCCTGGGCCTCCTTTTCCACCGCTGAATGCCGAATTTCGGGGCCTTGGAGGGTGCGGGAAAAAAATGCGACGGGCCTGCCCGCCTGGTTAAGTGTGGCGGCCAGGGCGAAATCAGATGCATCGCTCTCCACCTGAAAGGGGATGGACTTGTCTACAGCATGCATCGTGGCTTTCGCGATGTCAGCTTTCAATTTATCGAAGTCCAATCGGGCCTCTGGTGTTAAGGGAAAAGTCGTGGACTTAATGAGCGGACGGGCTTTATCCGCGTAGTTGGGAACCCACTGCACATAATAAGAGAAGAAGCCTAAGCATCTTCTCAGTGCTTTTGCACTAGCAGGTAAGGGAAGTTCAGAAAGGGGGCACATACGGTCTGGATCAGGGCCAATGACCCCGTTTTCCACCACGTATCCTAGGATGGCTAATCGGCGCGTACGAAACACACACTTCTCCCTGTTGTAGGTCAAGTTCAGGCGAGATGCAGTGCGTAAGAAGTTCAGGAGGTTTGTGTCGTGGTCCTGCTGGTCATGACCGCAGATGGTGACATTATCCAGGTACGGGAAGGTAGCCCGCAGCCCGTTCTGGTCCACCATTCGGTCCATAGCACGCTGGAAGACCGAGACCCCATTGGTGACACCAAAGGGAACCCTGAGAAAGTGATACAAGCGACCATCTGCCTCAAAAGCCGTGTATTGTCGGTCCTCTGGGTGAATGGGGAGTTGGTGGTAGGCAGACTTGAGGTCTATGGTGGAGAACACCCGGTACTGCGCAATCTGATTGACCATATCAGATATGCGCGGGAGGGGATGCGCATCCAGCTGCGTATATCGGTTAATGGTCTGACTGTAGTCAATGACCATCCGGGGTTTGTTCCCGCTCTTGACCACCACGACCTGCCTCTCCACGGACTAGCACTGGGTTGTATGATCCTTTCTTTGAGGAGCCGCTGAACCTCAGATCTAATGAAGATCCGATCCTCAGCGCTGTAACGCCTACTTTTAGTCGCGATGGGCTTGCAGCCTGGCACAAGATTCTGGAACAAGGAGGGTGTGGTGATCTTCAGCGTCGAGAGGCTGCAGGCGGGGCGCGTTGGGCAATTTGGAGGCTGCTGCTGTTTTCCCACTGCCAGTGAAGGGAGTGGCCCACCGTACTGTAGGATTACACTCCTCAAGTGGACCATGAAGTTTAGTCTGAGAAGTATTGGCGTGCAAAGATAGGGCAACACAAGGAGCTTGAAGCGCTTGTAAACTGTGCCTTGCACCTTCAAGGTTACCACGCAACTCCCTAGCACGGCAACAGACCGGGACCTTGATGCCATAGAGATTGTCTGTTTGGCAGGTTGAATCTGGAGTCCACACCGCTTCACAGTGTCTGGGTGGATAAAGCTCTCAGTGCTCCCGCTGTCAAACAGACAATAAATCACGT
The DNA here is from genome assembly GCF_964213995.1 of Mustelus asterias. NCBI lineage: Eukaryota > Metazoa > Chordata > Chondrichthyes > Carcharhiniformes > Triakidae > Mustelus > Mustelus asterias. Next base: position 50,727,928 of record NC_135803.1, read on the forward strand.
GTTTATTTACCTGGATATTCATCATAGATTTGTCAAGTCTATGAGGCTTGGCCTGGTCCAGGATGATCGACGCCACCGTTGGTTCATGAGCGTCACTGCAGGCAGCTGAAATCGATGAGGAGGACCCCTGCTGGTCGTTCGTGGTCAGTGTCGACCAACATGGCTGCCCCCATGAATCGCACGTGGGCGAGGGCGCCAAACTCAGCGACCCCTGGTGGTCATACTCCTCCGACTCGGTCGACCGTAATGGCGTCGTCCTGGTCTCGCACGTGGAGGAACCCCGCGACGACTTCGACGATGAAGACCCGAGCTCTGAAGAATCGGAGGCCGCACTGCCGTTCCTGGGTTTAGATCGGCACACTTTTGAATAATGCCCTTTTTTACCGCATGCGGTGCACAACACAGCTTTAGCGGGACACTTTTGCCGAGTATGCTTCGCTCCTCCACAGAAATAGCACCGCGGGCCGCTCAGGGCTGCAGCCGTCGTCTGGCCCGAATGGGAGCACGCCATTACACAGCATTTCGAACCCGAGGGACGAGGAGGGATTTGCGATTGCTCCTGCCACGTTGTCTCCACATGGTCCTCCGGATATAAAACTAAGCTCTTGGAGGCCGACTCGAGCATCTCTGCTAACTCGATGGCCTGGGTAAGATTAAGGTTACCCTTCTCCAACAGTTTAAGTCGAATGTACGATGATCCGACCCCGGCCACAAACGCATCTCGGGCGAGGTCGTACATGCTCTGCTCAGCCGACACAGCTTTGCAGTCACAGCCCCTGGCTAGCTGTAGGAGCTCATTCGCATAGTCCTCCATCGTTTCGCCAGACTGCCGTCGTCGAGTGGCTAGGAGGTAACGAGCGTGTATCTCATTAGGTGGTTTGGTATAGCGCTTCTTTAGAAGCTCGAGGGCCTTAGGATAATTAGTGGCCGCACGGATCGCGAGGTAGACAGTGTCGCTTACCCTCGCATGGAGGACCCGGAGTCTGTCATCATCTGTGGTGACCGCTGCGGAGGCTGCCAGGTAGTCTTCGAAACACTTCAGCCAGTGGTCGAAGGTGTTAGAAGCGCCCACCGCACGTGGATCTAGCGTAAGGCGTTCCGGCTTCAGAATTTGCTCCATACTCTCTCTCTTTTTTTTTTCGACGAGAGTTTAACGACAGTAAATAAAATTGATGCGCTATTCAGACACGAGGCTTGAAGCTCAGTAAATGAAAGGCTTTTATTTACTGTTAACGAAGCTACCAGAACTTATATACACTATCCCAGACTGAAGGGGTCCCGGCCGGAGCAGGGACTCTTATACCTCTCCCAGGAGGCGGAGCCCGACTGGGATGTGCCACAACACTCCAGTACAAAGGTGTAACAACCCCACCCTAACAGCAACAATAGCACAACCCAACAGTAACATATGTACATCCTTGTAGTACTGGCCAGCCCCTGGCTCAGTACTATCCAGTGGGAACCAACGATGGTTCACCACACTAGTCTTCAAATGTGGTCCATGACATGTTTAGGTGAATTTTAGTGGCTTGCTTGTTTGGTTCAGACACACCCGAATCAAGAAACCAAAGCTCTGAACGTAGCACAAACATTTTGAATTCAGGTAGTCAGTCAGATGCATATCAATTCAACCTGGGGGATTTTGTGAATATTTTGACAACATCCATAGAAAGATAGAAAATAGGAGCAGCAGCAGGCAGTCAGCCCTTTGAGCCTGCTCTACTATTCGATTTAGTATTGTCACATGTATTGGTTTACAGTGAAAAGTATTGTTTCTTGTGCGCTATACAGACAAAGCATACTGTTCATTGAGAAGGAAACCAGAGGGTGCAGTATGTAGTGTTACAGTCACAGCTAGGGTGTAGAGAAAGGTCAACTTAATGCAAGGTAAGTCCATTCAAATGTCTGATGTCAGCAGGGAGGAAGCTGTTCTTGAGTCGGTTGGTGCATGACTTCAGGCTTTTGTATCTTTTTCCTGACAGAAGGTGGTGGAAGAGAGTATGTCCAAGGTGGGTGGGCTGCTTAATTATGCTTGCAGCTTTTCCGAGGCAGCGGGAAGTGTTGACAGAGTCAATGGATGGGAGGCGGGTTTGCATGACGGACTGGGCTTCGTTCACAACCCTTTGTAGTTTCTTGCGGTCTTGGACAGAGCAGGAGCCATACTAAGCTGTGATACAACTAAAAAGGTTGTTGTCAATGGTGCATCTGTAAAAGTTGGAGTTGTAGAGGACTTGCTAAATTTCCTTCACCTCCTGAGAAAGTAGAGGCATTGTTGGGCTTTCTTAACCATAGCGTTGATGTGGAGGGAACAGGACACCGAGAAACTTGAAGCTCACGACCATTTCCACTTCATCCCCATTGATGTCGACAGGGGCATGTCCTCCATGACGCTTCCTGAAGTTACTGACATTGAGGGAGAGATTGGTTATGATCATGGCTGATCATTCAATAATAGCCTGATCCTGCCTTCCCCCATATTCTTTGATCTCCTTCACCCCAAGAGCTATATCTAACTCCTTCTTGAAAACATGTAATGTTTTGGCCTCAACTGCTTTCTGTAGTACCGAATTCCACAGACTTGCCACTCAAGAAACTTCTCCTCATCTCAATCCTAAAAGGTTTACCCCGTATCCTTAGACTATGACCACTAGTTCCGGATACCCACACCACCGAGAACATCCTTCCTACATCTACCCTGTCTAGTCCTGTTAGAATAGGTTTCTATGAGATCCCCCCTCATTCTTCTAAACTCCGGTGAATATAATCCTAACTGACTCAATTTCTCCTCATACATCAGTCCTGCCATCCTAGGACTCAGTCTGGCCAACCTTCTCTGAACTCCCTCCATAGCAAGAACATCCTTCTTCAGATAAGGAGACAAAAACTGCACACAATATTCCAGGTGTGGTCTCACCAAACCCTGTAAAATAGCAGAGAGACATCCCTGCTCCTGTACTCAAATCCTCTCGCTATGAAGGCCAACATACCATTTGTCTTCTTTACCACCATCGCACCTGCATGCTTACGTTCAGTGACCAGTGTATGAGGATACCCAGATCTCATTGCACATTCCCCTCTCTTAATTTATAGCTATTCAGATAAGAATCCATCATCTTGTTTTTGCTACCGAAGTGGATAAGCTCACAGTTATCCACATTATACTGTACTTGCCATGCATTTGCCCACTCACTCAGCTTGTCCAAATCACACTGAAGCATCTCTGCATCCTCCTCACAGCTCATCTTCCCACCCAGCTTTGTCATCTGCAAATTTGGAGATATTACATTTAGTTCCCTTGTCTAAATCATTAATATCTATTGTGAATAACTGGGGTCCCAGCATCGATTCCTGTGGTACTCCACTAGTCACTGCCTGCAATTAGGAAGAAGACCCATTTATTCCTATTCTTTGTTTCCTGCCTACCAACCAGTTTTCTATCCATCTCAATACACTATCCCCAATCTCATGTGCTATAATTTTACACGCTAACTTTTACTTTTGTCGAAAGCCTACTCAAAGTTTGAATAAACCGCATCCACTGGCTCCTCTTAATCAATTGTACCAGTTATATCATTTAAGAATTCAGAATAGATTTGTCAAGCATAATTTCCCTTTCATAAATCGGATTCTTTCACTGTTTACCAAGTGCTCTGCTATAAAAGCTTTGAATCCATCTGAACTTTCTTCTCATTTTATTCAATTTGTTTAGCAACTCCCAATGTCACCTGTTATAATTGCAACATTCTCTGGCCCAAGTTTTATGATGGCTTTGCTTTTTTGACTCTTACTTGCTCATTTATTGATCCAGCTCATACCCTGGTCACTCACCTTTCCCAACTGAGCTCACCTGGTGCTGGTCCTCTCAATGCACAGTCCTATTTGCAGACTACGCACCACAGCTCACCATAAGAGATCTGGGTGCTTACCAGATCTTTATTTAAGCATTATCTCAGCACCGAGTCTTCAAAGCTGTTCTGTGCAGCCATCATGCTGAAATTCGAACACACTCTAATGCTGTGAACATATTGCGGTTTGACCAAAACATCAAGGGTTGTTTAATGTCACGTAGAATGATCTAATGCTTTTCACCATGTTATTATTGCACTTAATCTTGCTATGATGTGGAGATGCCAGCGTTGGACTGGGGTAAACACAGTAAGAAGTCTCACAACACCAAGTTAAGGTCCAACTTGTTTATTTGGTAGCACAAGCCACTAGCTTTCGGAGCGCTGCCCCTTCATCAGGCAAGTGGGAGTTCTGTTCACCAACAGGGCATATAAAGACACAAACTCAATTTACAAAATAATGGTTGGAATGTGAGTCTTTACAAGTAATCAAGTCTTAAACGTACAGACAATGTGAGTGGAGAGAGGGTTAAGCACAGGTTAAAGAGATGTGTATGGTCTCCAGCCAGGACAGTTAGAGAGATTTTGCAAGCCCAGGCAAGTCGTGGGGGTTACAGATAATGTGACATGGACCCAAGATCCCGGTTGAGGCCGTCCTCATGTGTGCGGAACTTGGCCATCAGTCTCTGCTCAGCGACTCTGCGTTATCGTGAAGGCTGCCTTGGAGAATGCTTACCCGAAGATCAGAGGCTGAATGCTCGTGACTGCTGAAGTATTGCCCAACAGGAAGAGAACACTCTTGCCTGGTGATTATCGAGCGGTGGTCATTCATCCGTTGTCGTAGCGTCTGCATGGTCTCCCCAATGTACCATGCCTCCTTTCCGCATCCTGGAAACCAAGATAGAGTCCATATTCTCAACTTGCGCTCAGGACGCAGAACAGCTGCGAAACTCTGCCAAGCAGATGAGACAAAGGAACTACGCCATCTACATGCACACCAAGAACAGGAAACTTGAGAAACTCGGCATCACCACCAACAGCAACCAAGCCTCCCCCGGTACCACAGTAGAAAACAGTACAACTGCAGGGAAGTCCATTTGTCAACTTGTCGGACTACACACTTCAACCAGATGAAATCGAAGTTTTCAGCCGAGGGCTCAATTTCTGCCCCACCACCAAAATAGACCCCATCAGTCTCACAGCAGACACAGAGGAATTCATCAGGCGAATGAGGCTGCAGGAGTTCTTCCACAAACCCCAAGAGGCCAACAGCGAACACAATGAGACAGCCAATGAACCAGAACAGCCGACAGAGAGGTCTGCAGTTTAGCAACCGAAGAGGAAAGAGTCGAATTGGACTCCTCCGGAAGGCCGCTGCCCTCAACCTGACATGTATGCCCAAGCGTCAGGAGGTGCGTCAACACCAGATTCATGTGGTTTCATTCACATTGAGACTAGGCACATGAGAACATTGATTCAAAGGTAGAAAACTTGAAGACGTAGGCAGCTATGATTTCTGCTCATAGATGAAATACATCACATTTTTCTTCTAGAGATGGCATGCTGCATGGGTATATTACTGAAGGGTATATTACAATAGTAGCAAGCTCTCTCAGCCATTGTCAATAGTGCTGCGCTTCAAGGAGAGTTTCAGAGTGTTTGAAGCATTTTATTTGTCCTCCCCGGAACATTGGCCATTAGTTGAGAAAACAGGAACTGACTTTTCAGCCACCCAGGCTAAGTGTCTAGTCTATCGTAAATATTTGACTGGAGCTTTGCTTGAATACTTGCGGAGGTGGCTTCAAGAAGGACACTAGCCTTTGTTTGACAATCCTCCCATTGAATCAGGGGGATGTGGCAGGGGTATTGCTGATCCATAATTAAATAATTGGAAGAGATTAATCAGGTCCATTTCATATCAATAGAAGTTAATCATGTTTGTTTATTCACACAGCAATTACAATTGAATGACTACTTGGGTGCATTTAGAGCATGCTGCAGTTTGGTTTTAATCCAGCTAATGTTCCTAAAACAATGGTTTCAGTCTTCCCAATATTTAGCTGGAAGAAGTTTTTGTTTATCCAGTACTATGTTAAGACAAGCTGTGTGACAAACTGGAGACAGTGGCGAGGTCAAAAGAAATAATTGTGAAGTAAACTGAATGTCATCAGTGTAGATATGGAACATGTCATGAAGGTAGCACTCACAATTCAAGGCTTACATCCAAAGAGAAATCTAGTTTTATATGAATCTTTTTAGTTCAGCAATAAAGGATTTCTATTTAGGCAACAGGTATAGGGGGATGGTGGCTCTTGGTAATATGTTAGTGGACGAGTGATACAGGTGTCCCAGAGCATCAGCTGGGGCCTAAGTTCAAATTCCACCATGGAGGCTGGTGGAGTTTAAATTCAATTAATAAATAAAGTTTGGAATCAAAAGCTGGTCTCATTAATGGGGACCATGAAATTACCAAATCATTTGGTTCACTTAATGCGCTTTAGGATCTGCCACCCTTGTCCAGACTGTTACTCCAAGCCCTCAGAAATATGGTTAATTCTTAATATGATGCCACCTACAATACATTTTCACTTGTTGTTTTGTTGTCCAATAATCCTTAAATCTTAATTGGACGATAACCTGCCTGCTTGAAATAGCCTAGCAAGTCATTTCACGGTACGAAACAGCTGTCAAAAAGGAATCAAACTGGATGGCTACCCCAGCACATATCTGGACCAGACCAGCCTACAGCAAGCGAAGGTACCAGGAGAGAAATACTACTCGACTTCATCATCTTCAATCCACCTGTTGCAGATGCATCGGTCCACGACCGCTGAACATTCCTCGTTTCTTGTGGAGATTAAATCCCATCTTCAAACTGAAGATAACATCCATTGTATTGTGTGACACTACCACCATGGTAAATGGAATAAATTTGGAACTGATGTAGCAGCTTAGAATTGGTCATCCATGAGGCACTGTGAGCTATCAGCGGCATCAGAAAATAATGCAACACAATTCAACTGAATTCCATGCTCAACCATTGCCCTCAAGCCAGGGAATCAACCCTGGTTCACTGAGTGCACGAAAGCATGCAAGCAACACTAGACATACCTAAAAATAGCTGGTAAAATTACAACACAGGGCCACACGCATTCCAAACAGTGGAAGAAGCATGTCATAGGGCTAAGCAATCCCACAACAATGGATCAGATTAAAGCTCTGCAGTCCTGCTGTAAGAAGTCTCACAACACCAGGTTAAAGTCCAACAGGTTTATTTGGTAGCAAATACCATAAGCTTTCGGAGCGCTGATCCTTCGTCAGATGGAGTGGAAATGTGCTCTCAAACAGTGCACAGAGACACAACATCAAGTTACAGAATATTGATTAGAATGCAAATCCCTAAAGCCAGCCAGGTCTTAAAGGTACAGACAATGTGGGTGGAGGGAACATTAAATACAGGTTAAAGAGATGTGTATTGTCTCCAGACAGAACAGCTAGTGAGATTCTGCAAGCCCAGGGGGCAAGCTGTGGGGGTTACTGATAATGTGACATAAATCCAACATCCCGGTTTAGGCCGTCCTCACGTGTGCGGAACTTGGCTATCAGTTTCTGCTCAGCGACCACACAATACAAGTGTCACACAATACAAGTGTCACACAATACAATCCTGCTGTAACCAGCTATGAATAGGTAGGCAATTCAACAATTAACTGGAGGAGGCGGCTCTATGAATATCTCCATTCTCAATGATGGGGGAAGCCCAGCATGTCATTAGAAAAGAAGCGTTTTCAATTATTTTCAGCCAGAAGTGTTGAGTAGATGATCCACCTAAGCCTCCTCTTAAGGTCCCTAGCATCACAGATGACAGTCTTCAGACAATTCAATCCACTCCATGTGAAATCAAGAAAAGACTGAAAGCACTGGATACTGCACAGGTGATGAGCCCTGACAATGTCCTTGCAATGATACTGAAGACTTGTGCTCCAGAACTGGTTGTGTCCCTAACAAGCTGTTCCAGTACAGCTACAACATTGGTATCTACCTAACAATTATAAAAATTGCCCAGGTACTTCCTGCCCACAAGCAGGACAAATTAAATCTGACAATACCGTTGCATCAGGCTACTCACAATCACCAAAGTATGGAAGGTGTTGTTAACAGTGCTATCAAACAGCATTTACATAGCATTAACCTACTGACTGATGCTCAGTTTGGGTTCTGCCATGGTTACTCAGCTCAAGATCACATTACAACTTTGGTCTAAACATGGACAATAGAGCAGAATTCAAGAGGTGAGGTGAGACTGGCTGCCACTGATATTAAGGCAACATTTGATCTTCCTTTCAATGATCATTCTTCCAACACAAGGTCAGAATTGCATATATTCACTTATGATTGCAGATTTCGGTACCATTTGTGATTCCTCAGAGTTGAGTAGTTCATATCCACATGCAGGAAGACATGGACAACATTCAGGTTTGGGCTGATGAGTAACGTGTAACATTGGCACCATATTAGCCCCAGTGAATGTAATTTCACCAAGTTCCTCTCTCCCCTCCACCTTCCAATTTACAACAATTACTGGAATCTTTTTGTATCCTCTATAGTGAAGACAAGCAAAATATTTGCTCATTTCTTCTGCCATTTCCTTATTGTCTACTATTACTTCCCCATTCTCAAGGACTAACACTCACTTCACCAATACTTTTCCTGTTTAAATAGCTGCAAAAACTCTTGCTCTCCTTTTTCTAACTCACTTTCTCCGATTGACCTTTTAGTCATTCATCCTAAAAAAACTAATGTTTTTTTATATTCTGTTTAATCATCGAACTGACCATTCATCTTTATGTAGTTGTATGCTTTTTTCTTCTAGTTTGATGTTTTCCCTAACTTTAGTTAACTATGGATTTCAGGTCCTCCCTTCGGAATGTTTCTTTATAGTAGGAAATATACTTATTCTGAGTAAGCCCCTTAAATGTCTGCCACTGCTTTACTATTGATGTCTCAGTTCATTGCAAATAACTAAGTTTATTTAAGTTTAAAATACTAGTCTTCGACCCAATCTTCTCCCTTTCAAACTGGATGCAAAATTCAATCATATTGTGGTTGATGCTACCTAGTGCTGCCTTTGTTCCGAGGTCATTAATTAATCCTGACACATTACACAATACCAAGTCTAAAAATAAGCTGCTCGAGTTGACTCCAGAATGTGCTGCTCTTGAAAGCATTCTATGAACTCTTCAACCAGGCTACTTCTGTCAATTTTATTTTTCCAATTTATATGTAGATTAAATTCATCCATGATTATTGCCTTCCTTTTATTTCTTCTTGTATACTTTATTATGGTTACTGTTAGGGGGCCTGTAGACCACTCCCACTCGTGACTTCTTTCCCCCACAATTCCTTATCTCCATCCAAACTGAATTTACATGCTCATCTCATCTCTAACTATTGTACCAATACCATACTTGCATTTATTGATACCTTTAATGAAGAAAAATGTTCCAAAGTAAAAGGAAAAAAATATTGTGTCAAAGAAGGAGCGATAAGAATGTCAATGGGAAACTAGAACGGAGACTACATAGTCTTTGATGGATTCAAACTTCTCAGAAAGGTAGCTGCAGAATGGGCTAAGTGTGGCCGGCAGTTCGAAAAGGCATTAGTGAAGAGGAAAGAATCAGCTACATGTTTTAGTGGACAGGAAATGTTTAGATCTTTTCGAAGCTGGAGTGTGTGTGAAGACCCAGACAAAATATGAGAAATTCAACACACATGTCCAGCCAAAGTCAAGCTGTCAGATCCACCAATCTGAATTTCAGGGCCTGCGGCAGGAACCAGATGAACCTGTTGACAATTTATTGATGAGATTGAGAAGTGTAACCAACTGGCATACATTCAAGGAAACAGATGAAAACCTGTTGGATCTGTTCATATGCGGTTCGCAACACCTTGATGTACAAGAGGTTGGATTAGAAAAACATGAAGCCATGAGTTGACAGATGAAGATGCTGACTACCCAACTGGCTAGCCTGCAGTCCATGACGAGGCAACAGAATTGATGTAGTGAAACAGCAATAAAAGAATGTACACCAGACAGTGAGGAAGCCATACAAATGCTGTTGGTGACCATTGATTCACAGACACAGGAAATGCTCCATATACAGATCACACTGCAGAACTTATGAACAACCAATCACTGGGAAAGGTGTGCACAACAAAGAAGCTGATAAAGGAATTAACAGAGGCAGAGCAACAGGGTGAACTGAAAATGTAAGAAAAGAAACATCCGCAACCAGGAAGATAGCAATTAATTTGCAGGCGCAATCGAAGTAGCAACCATATATCAATGTGAAATGTCTGGGAGTGATGATTCCCAGAAAACAGAAATTCACACAAGCATTCTATTCAGAGCAGAAAGGTGGGAAATAAGCCCACAATCATAAATCTAAAGCTGAAATGTGATACTTGAGCTCAGAGCAACACCATCCTGCCGAGATAATACCAGAAGACCTTTCCTGAAAATTTGAAAGAATTTAGACACACAAAGAAAGGTGCTCCAAAACTGAACAACCTCATGATAGAATTAAGATTTGCCAGATAGGAATGATCCAGGCGACACACACAGGAGAAGGCATTAACTGTGTCACAAGTGTGAGGTTTCATAAGATCTTTTAATTCAAGGTATGGAGCAGTGGAGAGGGATTTGTGATCTCCTACTATTTTTGCCCAATGATAAGCTTATATAACCTGGTTGCCATGGGGACCAGGGCTCTAGGTTAAGTCCTGTTGAAACTCAAGTGCCCAGCTTTCACACTTGCACAAAATGCTGTGGGCAGACTTACAAACTCTCAGACATTCAAATTCAGAGACCCTGGTGAAGGGAAAGAGAGGGAGGCAGAGAGAGAGGCAGGCAGCGAGTGCGAGACACAAAGAGAACCTGTAGAAATTTAAGGACATTGGGAAATTCACCCTGGTGCAGCTGGGAGGAGCCACCATAGTGCATCTTGCTGCTGACAATTGGTTGAGGAATTCTCAGAAGACACAAGGAAATGACTTTCCACAAACACTGGACTTTTAAGTCAGTGAAACAAAAATAAACAAATCTACTGGAAGTTGAGAGTAAATTTGGATTGGTTTCTGTAAAGTTCTGAGTAGAGTGCAGTGTAATGTATGAATGCATTATGGAGTTTACAATGTTAATGTTTTAAGGAGCAATGTTTCTCTGTAGTTTAATGTACGAGTTGCCTAAGTCATGTTTAGTCAATGTTGCTTTTAGCGCATTTACTGCAGTAAAAGTCTTAAATTTTGTCATGTGATCCTTTGAGCCCAGCCACTAGGAATTCAAATGGGAGGGGATCACATAATGTAAGCACGGGGGCAGCTGTGTTTCCGCAAGCTCTGGTGATGCACAACCCATAATTATTTGATCCTGATGTACATAACCTGCGCTATGGTCCCGGAAGGTCCTGGCTGACTTCTGTCAAAGGAGAGCCAAGTTAAAACATGAAAATCCTCGGCTGATCGAGGCAGTCGGCGATGGCTGGGTTGGGACACAGTTCGCAGTGGCAGTTTTGCTGGTGAGCAGATCTAGGCTTCAGTGATGCTATTAGTGTTGAGATGAAAGCCACCATTATGAGTGAAGGTGTGGACGATGGTCTTGGCTCCCTGACACAGATTTTGGGTGTTCATTTTGATGAACTGAGATATCCTAAAGAATGGAAAAAGAGAATCCTGTCAATGGGGAGGGAAGTTTCCTCAGTGAAGGCCTTTGAGTCCTTGGTAATCATGCTTCACGGTGGGTTGTACATCCTGGCTGACTCACAGAGATGGGCCAGAGGAGGAGTATCCTTGCATCCAGTCTCCAGTGGGGAGCTGGGATGAATACCTAGTTGAATTTGAGAATTGGCTACCATGCTTTCACAGTCTCGATTTGAGGGCTGGGTGTCTTGAGTTTGATGAAGCACACTGTATCCAGGCTTCAAGGTTTGGGGTCAGTCGAAGACTCCAACCACTGGTCTTGGAGCATATTGTCCTTGGTGTTTGTTGCAAGGATTGGAGGCAGCTGGACTTGTTGGATCCTTGCCACCTGCTGGGGTCTCTGCTTTTCTTTGCTGTGGCTTCGGGGGAGGACATGGATGAGGTGCAGAGGCTTCTGTGAAACTCTGGATAGATCCTGGATGTTGCTCGACAATCCTGTCATGGATTTGGCCTTCTCAAGCTCCACAGATGGTTATATTATCCTGCAGTTCATCATTAATCCTGAACTTTATTCCTTTGAGATTATAATCCTGATTTTATGATTGTCTTTTTATCTTGGTAAGGATGTATGATAAATGAACACAGAGGCATTTGTTGCTTGTTTTCCTGTTACATTGTGAAATTAAGAATGTTTATTTTGGTTTTTTGATGGTATTTGTCCACTGGCATGCTCAGATGGTGGAATGAGTTGATGTCATAATTTAATTGTGGGTCTCCTTTCCATGGGGAGTATGCAGAATTATTTGTCTGACATGATGAATTGTGAGGTATTTAACTGGTTTGTTTTTTTCTTTCATGTGCTGTAACCCTTGTATTTACATCAAGGGAGTACAACTTACAGTATCCTTCATTTTATTTTATAAGTGAAGTTGAGTAGCACAACAGCAGGATAACGGGTTAATGTAGAGATGGTGGGTATGGCCTTATAAATCCTTGTTGTGGATGAGGAAAATCTCCTATTAAAACGATTGGGGTTGTGTTTTTCTTGGCATTAGGGAATCCTTGCTTGTTTCCCGAGAAAGTACAGACAGATCATGTCGCCAGGAAAAGACTGGGCCCTGTTTTTTGTTGTTAGCATCTCTGGGTGAGGGAATGATGTGGGGCTGGGTGAACACCAGATCATAGCTGACTTATACTTGGATGCCTAGCCTTGTTAGGTTCATCTTCTATTTTGGTTTGGCTGCACGGGCAGTGGTTGTTTGATTGCTTGACTCATGAAATAGACGGTGGGCATATTATTTGGTTGGAGCTTCTCTGATGGGAGGTTGGGGGGGGTGGGCGGGGGGGAAAGAGTCGAATCTAATTGATAGCAGGGCCTAATTGGCACTTCTGGGGTATAGAGAAATGGGTAGTTTGCTTTGTTCAATGTATAGGAGTGGTGTGAGTATTCTTGGTTTGTTGGCCCTTATGTTATTTTAGAGTGTCGCTGAGCAGATTTGGGCAAGAGTGGTTGTATTTATCCAGATCAGGTGGAGGGCATGTTGGACAAAGGAGTCGTTTGCCCTCCCTCAAGGCATTCCCTTTTGGGGCTGTCTGGACTGCTGTCTCCTGAGATTTGGTTCCCCTGGGGATCTAGCATCCTGTTGGCTGTGAGGCCTGAGTGAGTGTCTGGGGCTCCTATTCAGCATTGTTGGGAGTCTCTCTCCGTTTGGAGATTAAGCTGATTGGAGGACTAAGTCACTTCCTCCAAGTGGTCTTGTATGGAGTGGGTTGGTGGGGGGTGGGAGGCACTGTCCTGTTACTTGCGAAATTGTGTTGTTCTGTTCTTGGCATTCTTCCCGTCAATGCATATGCACTTCCTTTCGTTTCTTCCTCACGTCCGGGTGGGTGTCATTTTGATATAGGCTCTAATTTATTATAGTTAGCCCAGGAATGTTTCCCTTGTCTTGTCGGAAGGAGGAGGGTTGTATCGCTTCTCCCCCCCCCCCCTCCCTCCCGAGATACCCTATTGATGGGTATCTCGATGATTCTTCTCCTTGTTGGTGAGGTTTCCTAATGTGGAACCCGATTGGTGCCTCTGAAATGGCTGAAGAGAGAGGTTTGTAACGTTGTGAGCCGAGGCGAGGTGTATAAATCCTTGGCTTACTGCTTCCTTTACATGACAGAGTAAACTGACATGCCACATTCTGTACTGATGGCAGTATCCTGAGATTCTCCTTTTTCTGGCTTATCCTTTCAATGCTTGGAGGTCCCGTATATTGTGTTTTGTTATCCTGTGGAGAAGGATGTGCACCATGGGGCTATGCCCCAACAAAACCCTGTTATCCTGAAATCCCCCATTCTTCTTTGTATCCTCTCTTTATCCATACGTGGGGAGACACCGATTACAACAACCGCAATAATTGATCATTTTGAATCATTTGTATGAATAGTCGCTGGTCTTTTCTTTATGTTTATGTGGAATAATGGTCACACTGTACTGTACTAGATTTTGGGGATTTCTTGTTTTTTGTAGCCAATGGAAAACATCTAAAAGTATTCTTTAAAAAAAAAATAATTCTTTTGTCCTTGTCGGCAACTGTCTCTTGATTTAAGGATGATGTATATTCAAGTGCTGACAGTTTGTGCCACGGGTCTTCATATGACTGAATGGGCTGATTCTTGGCTGGCAGATCATTGGGTACATGGGGTAGGGCATCCCACAATCTAATAGTATCAGGAGTATAGGACTTCCTTCCTTTCCTTCCTTTCCCTAAAGACACGACTCCCAGACCCCTACCTGGCAAGAAAAACCTGCACCCAAATCCAGGATTTGTACATTCCAGCCAGACTAGCCAAAGAGGGTCAGATGACCCTCCAAGAGCTTGCCCCTTAAAAGGCGCACACTCTCTCAGTAGTGGAAAGAGAGCAAAGGGGAAAATAAATATTACATTTCAAAGATCTGTCAACCCAAAAAGTGAAAACAAAAGCATCATTATCAATTGTATGACAATCTGCATTTCTAACAATCGGAAATTAATTTCCATCACTGCATTCCTATGCGCAATATTGGTTCATAAATCCCCTTAATCCCCTCACAGCATATTCTGAAATGTTGTACTTAACTCTAACTGAATTACCCCAGCTGATTTGCAATACCACAAAAGAAGAGAACAAGCAAGACCATCATGAAAAAGAATCCTGACCAAGAGTTTGCCAAGGCAATTTGAGAACGGATCAGAGCTGCTCCAAACTGCCTATTTAATATGGGAGCCGAGTCCAGTTAGTGGCAACAACTGAATTTAGCACATTTTAATAGCCAAAATAGAGGCAGACTGATACACTCAGCAAAATGAGAAAACTTCATCCCTAAGTCAGATTCAGGCTCATGGAAAACAATTTTGAACATAGCAATGCTTAATTTCCTCTGTGGGTGATTTTTATTTTCAATGAGTTAATAACTTCATAGTAACTGTAGAAACAAGAAGGTGAAATAATAATTAAAACACCAATAGTGTGGAAGGAATTAAGAAATTAAGCACAAAGAAAGGAAGGACCTGCATTTATATTGCACATTTCAGCCCCAGAGTATTTTACAGCTCATTAAATATTTTTGAACTCTTGTTGTAGGAAAATGCACCATCCAACTTTGTGCTGGGAAGTCACACAAATAACAGTGAGGTGATCCATTTTTCATGATGCTGTTTGGAGGAAAGATAGCACCCAACACTTCTGTATTATCATAGGATCTTGGCATAATCTGATCTTTTTAATTCAAATTGTCTGATAACTCCATCTTTTTTAGGCTATAAGAAAATAGAATTATCAGTACAATGCACAAGGCAAAAAGCCTACAACCAAAAGATCAATGACAAAGAGTGAAGTTTAGTTTACAATTGCAACTGTTCAGTCTTACAACCCAAATTCCAATGCTTCTCCCACCTTTCAAAGTAGTGACTCCTGCTGGGATAGTTCCATGAAAGCCATCAGGGTTTTTGTTTCCCATCCAAGTGTGGTCATTTTCATCAGTAAGCCCAAACTGCAAATTTCAGCGAGCTATTCCAAACAAAGAGGGGATCACAGCCAAGCCTGAATTCCTTCAAAACCTACACAGTGCAAATTTCAAACAGGGTCTCTGGATAGTCACAAACAGAAACAGTGAAAATTTCTTGCACCTCTGAAGCGGAGGGATAGAATGATCAATTGGGTGACTCCTCCTTCACTGCATTGTTTACAATCAGCATTATCACAAAGACTGGGACCAACAGATTCCATTTTGGATGCAATTGGCAATCTGGGCAGATATGGCACTAGCTTTAAAAGGTGCTCTTTTCTCAGATTTCCTCTCAAATTCATTTTGTAGATTGTCAAATTAAAATCTTCCATGACCAAATACAATCGCTCAGCATTTTAGAAAGCAATTTTTAAAATTGCAAAACTCTGACATATTTAAGTTATCGTGGTGAAGTTTTACTAATGCAGCTAAATTAGGGTGCAAAATGGCATCACAAAAAATAATTTTTAACCCAACTGCCATTAATTACTCATTTTTAAATGACTGAAAAATTATACAAAACTATTTGCTAGAGTGGTGTACAGTATTCCATTTTAGTAAATTATAAGAAGCAGCTTTTAAAACATGTTCAAAAGTCCTTGCAGCTAAAAATAACACTGCAGATTCTGGCACATAAAACAACTGAAGCCTCAAAAAAATTCTTCCAACAATGCAGCTCAACGTCCACACCAAGCATAAAATGTGAATCGCTGGGGTTGGTGTGATAGTCAACATTTTGAAAATGTGAAAGAACCACTGGCAATTCAAACAAAACCAATGTGACAAGATTTATTGAATGAATTAACTCCAAAAAAGATATCTTCAATGTTAAACAAAATGTTTTAAGAACCATTAAATTCATTGTCTTCAGTATGCCGATGCAGAATTCATTTGGCTATGGCACCATCATAAGGATTCTAACTGGATCAGATCTGACACTCACCATTGCCACTGTCTGCTGCTAAATCGCTGGAAACTGTGAATTTTAGCACCATGGTCTTTTGGTGGTCTCCGAATGATCTAGGCATTCTGTTGAAACTAAACATTTTCATTCCATAGAGTGGTTACAGCAACCAGCTGTTGCTCTGAAAACTTTGCTGGTCGCAGGATTTGATGTGGTAACTGTTCTAGCAATTTTCGGATACAGAATTCAGTATGCGCTTCTCAGGATCAGACCAGTGGCTGATCCTTGTTCTCATGCCACACTTGGATCTGGAACATCTCCTTCAGGATGTCCATTCTCAAATCAGTTTTTCACAACTGTGCTGCAGGGAAGGAATTCAGTAATTTCAGGAATTAGTATACATTACAATTTTTAGCTTGAAACCAGCTACGTACTTCATTTTCTTTTGCTAGAGGACCCTTTTCTGTTAGTCATTCTCCAGGCATGGCCTGCTGTGTGTGTGAGGGTGTCCTAAACATCCACATATCATCTCAGCAAAGAACCTTCATCACCTGCTTGATCCCATGTGCCAATTTGTAAGAGAAGTAAAATATATATTTCCAAGGTGAAGAATTGAGACCAACTCATGTTGAGTATAGCATTCCTTAGCAGAAGAGGAGTGTTGACCTCTATGCTGAGTTTAGGCCTACACATGATTTTTGATGCCAAAAAGAATCATTGTCTTATTTGCCAAGTCAAAATATATGCCACAAACTATAGTCATTTTAAGGGCCTTTGTCAATTCCCAAATTAGGTACAATTCATTAGGAAACCTCTAATGATGGTTAATTCAATCTGGGGACATGGCCAACTTTGTGGGCAGGGCTGTCTTCTGACTTGCACAAAAAAAAGTGGAAACCTGATTTGCGCCAAACGACTTGCATTTGAAATTCTGTGTTCCTTTTTGCTGGTTTGACAAATTGTGGGTGAAGTGCATTGCCGTACAGAACAACCTTTTGTAGAAAACCCTGCTCTGGGAGTCAAAATAAATACATTCTGGCTTGCAAGGGTTAAGAAGCCAGGCTGCTCATTTGTCCAGTCACTGAAATAAATCTGAAGGTATTTTTTCTGAGATAGAGGCCAGCTTTTAAATAATTTCTTACACTTACCAGGTTTATTGAAACATTCCAACGGAGATCATCTACCCAACAGATTAAAGAAACGGGAAGGATTTATGTACAAGATTCCACAAACAGCAACAAAATATATGATCAGATAATCTGTTTTAGTGAGGTTTGCTGGCTTAAATATTGACTCAGATGCTGGGAGAACACCCATGGTGTTTAAAAGAGTATCATGGGATTCATTACATTTCCCCAAGAGGACAAACATCTCATTTTAGTATCTCAGTCCAAATACTGAATCCTTGCTGGTGTAGCACTCCCTCAGAATGACATTGAAATGTGCCTGATTTATATTCTGAAGTCCTCAGCTGGACTAAATGTCCCTTTGCACAGCACCTTTAACACAAGAAAACTTTCTAAATCATTTAACCAGTAAGTGTAAGGAAACAAATGCCAAGCCAGAAGAGAAGGATTAGGAGATGATCAAAACCATGATCAGAAGTTTTTAACTATAGTAAATATTGAGACAGACCTCAATATAGAGGTCTAGGTATGCGGCTCTAAGGTAAGACAGAGAACTCAACACTTTTCCATCACTGGTTGAGCAAATGGAGGGAGATGAACAGAAGATCAAAATCAAAACAATGGTCTATGAAAGATACATTGGGATTTGAGAGATATTGTATGTTGCCCTTCTTGCTCACGATCTGTTTGGGGCTGGGACTTTGTATATGTCAGCAAGAATGTAGATGGATAAGCAGGATAGGAACATGCTGCAGAGACAATTAGGAACTAAATGTCAGGGTGAAGAAAGCAACCTTGTAGTGGTAGGAATCTTTGTGATTGATTGGATGTCGACTTTATACCCAAGCTCTTGATGCCAACAATAGGAAGGTCCAATTTAGGCAATAGGACGAGACAGGCAGTCAGCTCGAGTCAATGATAAGGAAGTAGGGTCTGTTGTGCAAGATGAAGGCAACTTCTTCACAATGTTAAGCTAGAATTGGCAACACTTCCAAGACTCTATACAGATGGTGCATTTCAGGCCATTCATTTCCCATTTTCAAGACCCTTAAAAATTAATAAGTGGAGGAAATATGGCCAGTCAGGTTAGATCATAATTCATATTGTATTAGATGATTGAAGTTGAAAGAATACTGAGTGGGATCAGACAAACTAAGACACTAGCTACATATAAATTCCCTATTACTATACTGCTTAATATAACAGTTGATATTAACCACCTCACCAACATTTACTTTGTAAATGCTCCACAGAATACAAACACAAAATGGCACTCAAATAAATCAGGTTCCATGTAACAGGATTCAAACTGTAAATGCTGCATTACTCCTAGCATGCATGGGCAGCATGGTGGCACAGTGGTCAGCAAAGCTGCCTCAGTGCCAGGAACCCGGGTTCAATTCTGACCTTGGGTGACAGTCTGTGTGGAGTTTGCACATTCTCCATGTATCTGTGTGGGTTTCCTCCAGGTGCTCCGGTTTCCCCCCCACAGTCCAAAGATGCGCAGGTTAGTTCGATTGGCCATGCTAAATTGCCCGTTAGTGTCCCAAGACGTGTCGGTTAGATGGATAAAATGTGCGGAGTTAAGGCGATAGGGCCTGGGTAAAATACTGTCAGAAAGTCAGATAGTCAGCACGGTTTTGTGAAGGGTAGGTCGTGCCTCACAAACCTTATTGAGTTCTTTGGGAAGGTGACCAAAGAGGTGGATGAGGGTAAAGCGGTTGATGTGGTGTATATGGATTTCAGCAAAGCGTTTGATAAGGTTCCCCATGGTAAGCTTTTGCAGAAAATACGGACACATGGGATTGAGGGTGATTTAGTGGTTTGGATCAGGAATTGGCTAGCTGTAAGAAAACAAAGGGTGGTGGTTGATGGGAAATATTCATCCTGGAGTTCAGTTACTAGCGGTGTACCGCAAGGATCTGTTTTGGGGCCACTGCTGTTTGTCATTTTAATTAATGACCTGGATGAGGGCGTGGAAGGATGGATTAGTAAATTTGCAGATGACACTAAAGTCGATGGAGTTGGAGACAGTGCGGAGGGAAGTGGCAGGTTACAGAGGGACATAGATAAGCTGCAGAGCTGGGCTGAGAGGTGGCAAATGGGGTTTAATGCGGAAAAGTGTGAGGTGATTCACTTTGGAAGGAGTAACAGGAATACAGAGTACTGGGCTAATGGTAAGATACTTGGTAGTATGGATGAACAGAGGGATCTGGGTGTCCATGTGTATAGATCCCTGAAAGTTGGCACCCAGGTTGATAGGGTTGTTAAGAAGGCGTACGGTGTGTTAGCTTTTATTGGTAGAGGGATTGAGTTTCGGAGCCAGGAGGTCATGCTGCAACTGTACAAAACTCTGGTGCGGCCGCATTTGGAGTATTGTGTACAGTTCTGGTCGCCGCATTATAGGAAGGATGTGGAAGTGTTGGAAAGGGTGCAGAGGAGATTTACCAGGATGTTGCCTGGTATGGTGGGAAAATTGTATGAGGAAAGGCTGAGGGGCTTGAGGTTGTTTTCGTTAGAGAGAAGGTGAAGAGGTGACTTAATAGAGGCATACAAGATGATCAGAGGATTAGATAGGGTGGATAGTGAGAGCCTTTTTCCTTGGATGGTGATGGCTAGCATGAGGGGACATAGCTTTAAATTGAGGGGTGAGAGATATAGGACAGATGTTAGAGGTAGGTTCTTTACTCAGAGAGTAATAAGGGCATGGAATGCCCTGCCTGCAGCAGTAGTGGACTCGTCAACATTAAGAGCATTTAAATGGTTATTAGATAAACATATGGATGATATTGGAATAGTGTAGATTAGAGGGGCTATAGACTGGTTCCACTGGTCGGCGCAACATCGAGGGCCGAAGGGCCTGTACTGCGCTGTAATGTTCTATGTTCTATGTAGCTCACTCGGCCAAACAGCCTCCTTCTGCACTGCAGGGATTCTATACATCAAATATTTTACTTAAGGTCGCTAACTCGGTTTGGCACATGCAAGCCGTGTTTGACAACTAAACCTTTTCATATATGAATCCATAAACACTAGTTCACCAAAGGGCTTGGTATTTAACTCGAATGCCAAATTTTGTATGAAGCCATCCAGTGGAAAGGGGTTAGGTTCATGTTTGACCTATGCTGAAAGAGCTCTCATGCAGAGCAGCAATAGGGGAATACAGGTGACCTCTTCCCTCAGGCTTGGGAGACTGAAAACAGGAGGGGTAAAAGAAAGCCAGGATTGCCACTTTTAATCAGTGACCTATGCAAAAATGTGCTCTGTGGCTTACAGCAAAAGGTTCGAATAAACAACCCATTGATATTATCCAGGTTCAAAAATGAGAATTCACTATTTTGGCTATCAACTGGTTGATGCGTGATTAAATCACTCGGGAGGCTGGATCGTACCTGGGAAATAAAGGCTTTTATTAGTAACAAGAATGGAGCATACTGCATAACAATACAATCCCAGACTAAAGGGTCACCAGGCAGTGCAGTGACCTTTATACACAGGTAGGCGGAGCCAACCGGAGTGTACCACAGAACAATACCAACAGGTAGAACACCCCAACCCTAACCCCAACAGTGACAACAGTAACATATGTACAAGTACCCATAGTGCTAACCATCTATGGTTCAGTACCCATAGTGGTAACCATCTATGGTTCACCACACTGGTCAGCTAGGGTAATTCCTCACTGAAGTTGACTTGGATTATCTTTTTTTTCCAAACAACATTGTTGATACTATAGGGAACACATATCCTTTTACTGCCATGGCATCTGATATTACATCATTTACGAGTGGGCCACTTTTTGTTGCATGGACATAAAGGCAGCTTTTTGATATCATTTGAAGCTAGTAATTTAAATGTTCAATTAATTTGCTGAATCAGTCCCTATAACCTCTCTATGATTTCTAACTTCACAGTACTGTAGCAAGAGCTTGCATGTGGAGTTTTCTACAGTGGGGAGCTGTTGTGCCTCCAGTTGACCAGGAAACTCACCTGCTCTTACCACCTGCCATAGCCATATTGGAAGTACTTACTGGCCACATAATGAATGCACCTTCTGGGGTGGGGCTCGAGTCCAGAACTTCTGGCTCAAAAGATAGAGATGTTACCCATTGCATCATAAGACCTCCAAGGAAGAATTTTGAATGTGTCTATTAAATATTTAATGTTTCAACAAACTCTGAATGTAGACAGTGACACTGAAAATACTGGGCGATAGATGACATATGTTGCCTTTGAAACTGATGCTTCAGAGTATTAATGAATACTGAGAAAACAGGACTAAATGTAGATTTTGAGAGTGACAAAATGGAGAAAAGTATTAGTGGTAATCATAGTAAAAACTGTAAATCTAATTAGAGTTAAGCTAGGTAAAGCAATGAAATGAAATAAATGAAAGTAAATATATTGTGAAAAATAAATATGTTTTGCCAATTTTTTAAAAAGTCCTTCAAGATATGCCGAACTTGTTGGATTTTTATGAAGATGTGACTAGTGCGGTTGACGGAGGGGAACCAGTGGATGCGGTGTTTTTGGATTTCCAAAAGGCATTTGATAAGGTGCCTCACAAAAGGTTGCTGAAGAAGATTGGGTCACACGGAGTTGGGGGTAGGGTGTTAGCGTGGATTGGGGATTGGCTATCCGACAGGAAGCAGAGAGTCGGCATAAATGGGTCCTTTTCTGGTTGGCAGATGGTAATTAGTGGCATGCCGCAGGGATCAATACTGGGGCCTCAACTATTTACCATTTATATAGACGGTCTGGAGGAGGGGACTGAGTGTGGGATAACAAAGTTTGCAGACGACACAAAGATAAGCGGAAAAGTGAATCGTGTGGAGGGCTTAGAAGGTCTGCAGAGAGATTTGGACAGGCTGAGCGAGTGGGCGAGGATCTAGCAGATGGAGTATAACGTTGACAAATGCGAGGTTATTCACTTTGGAGGAAATAATAGCAAATTGGATTATTATCTAAATGGAAAAAAATTACAACATGCTACTGTGCAGAGGGACCTGGGGGTCCTTGTGCATGAGACGCAAAAACCCAGTCTGCAGGTGCAACAGGTGATCAAGAAGGCAAATGGGATGTTGGCCTATATCGCAAGGGGGATAGAATATAAAAGCAGAGATGTCTTGCTGCATCTGTACAGGGCATTGGTGAGGCCGCAGCTGGAATACTGTGTGCAGTATTGGTCCGCTTATTTGCGGAAGGATATATTAGCCTTGGAGGGAGTGCAGAGAAGGTTCACCAGGTTGATACCAGAGATGAGGGGTGTTGATTATGAGGAGAGACTGAGCAGCTTGGGTTTGTACTCGTTGGAATTTAGAAGGCTGAGGGGGGATCTTATAGAGACCTATGAGATAATGAAGGGGCTGGAAAGGGTAGAGGTGGAGAGATTCTTTCCACTTAGAAAGGAAGCTAGAACTAGAGGGCACAGCCTCAAAATAAAGGGGGGTCAGTTTAGGACAGAGTTGAGGAGGAACTTCTTCTCTCAGAGGGTGGTGAATCTCTGGAATTCTCTGCCCACTGAAGTGGTGGAGGCTACCTCGTTGAATATGTTTAAATCACGGATAGATGGATTCCTGATCAGTAAGGCAATTAGGGGTTATGGGGATCAGGCGGGTAAGTGGAACTGATCCGCTTCAGATCAGCCATGATCTTATTGAATGGCGGGGCAGGCTTGAGGGGCTAGATGGCCTACTCCTGCTCCTATTTCTTATGTTCTTATATGTGGGCTTCGCTGGTTAAGCCAGCACTTATCGCCTTGAAAAGGTGGTGGTGAACTGCCTTCTTGAAGTGCTGCGGTGCCTGTGGTATAGGTACATCCACAGATCTTTCAGGGTGGGAGTTCCAGGAATTAGACTCAGCGACAATTGAAGGAATGGCATTATATTTCAAGGTCAGGGTGGTAAGTGACCTGGAGGGAAACTTCCAGATGGTGGTGTTCCCATGTTGCAGCTGCCTTTGTCCTTCTAAGTGGTAGCAGTCATGAGTTTGGAAGGTGCGGCTTAAGCAACTTTGGTGAGTTCCTGCAATGATTCTTGTAGATGGTACACACAGCTGCCACTGTTAGGTGGTGGAACGTGTGAATGTTTGTGGGTGTGGTGCCAATCAAGCAGGCAACTCTGTGCTGGATGGTGTTGACCATTTTGAGTGTTGTTTGGGCTGTAACCATCCAGGCAAGTGGAGAATATTCCCTCACAAGCCTGACTTGTGCCCTGTAGATTGTGAACAAGCTTTGGGGATTCAGGAGGTGAGTTCCTCATTACAGGATTCCTAGCTTCGCACTTGTTCTTGTAGCCACTGTATTTATCTGGCTAGCCCACTTCAGTTTGTTAATAGTAGGGGATTCAGTGACAGTAATGCCATCAAATGTCAAGAGACGATGGTTAGATTCTCTCTTGCTGAAGGTGGTCCTTGTCTGTAATTTATGTGGCACAAACGTTACTCTCCACTTGTCAGCCCAAACCTGAATATTTTCCCAGTTTTGCTGCATTTTGACATGTAACTTTACACAGAGTGGTTGGGGTGTGGAATGGACTGCCTGCAGTGATAGTGGAGTCAGACATTTTAGGAACATTTAAGCAGTTATTGGATAGGCACATGGAGCACACCAGGATGATAGGGAGTGGGATAGCTTGATCTTGGTTTCAGATAAAGCTCGGCACAACATCATGGGCCGAAGGGCCTGTTCTGTGCTGTAGGTTCTATAATCTGTATAACTGAGCATAACATTTTGTGTGAATTTAGATAGAACATAGAACAGTACAGCACAGAACAGGCCCTTCGGCCCACGATGTTGTGCCGAGCTTTATCTGAAACCAAAATCAAGCTATCCCACTCCCTATCATCCTGGTGATATTTGTAGGATTGAGTTTATTGATTAAAATAATTGTGAAAGCAGGCAATTAAGTGAATTGTTGAATGAAATCTGTTGGATATAATAAATGCTTCAAATAAATTACTCCATTGAAACATTTTTGTGGTCCGATTTTCAGCTTTAATGCCATTTAATTCAGCCCATATGGTGGTGAAGTGAATACCTCCGCTCATAACTTAGTAAACACATTTTCTTTATTTTACTTCTTAAGTCTTACTTTTAACTTCCATCTCTTTATATCCTAGGTGGTCCAGCTTGTTCCTTGTAAACACGAGTCAAAAATACCCAATAAGTGATGTTCATGAGTCTGGTACTAAGAAAAACTGTTACCTCAGAAATGAAGTCAGAAGTTTTAAAGTATTTTGAGGCCGGGAAAGTACCGGTTGATATCAGGAATGTGCTTGGGCCATCTCCGCTGACGGTAAGAACATATTTGTGGTAATGCTAACAAAATCAAAAGAAAGTGCATAAAGCATTTCACAAGATAAGTCATACCAGAAGCAGCATCTTAAAAACATGGAAGGACTTCTGGCCATTTGGATTGAAGAACAAAAGTAGTAATGTGTGTTTAGTATGATGGCCATTTGGGTGAAGACTAAAAGTTTATATGACTACAGTACTTAAAGAATAAACAGCGTTCATTGTGGAAAAGGTTTAGTGTTAGTCATGGTTGTTTCAAATGCTTTAAGGGGCATTTACTTTTGCATAACAAAGTAATGACTGAAGTAGCCAGTTCAGATACTGATACAGTTGAAACATTTCCTGCCTTTTTGAAGAAAGTGAACAAAGAAGATGGCTATTTACTTAAAAGATTGAAGATTTATTTCAGTATTTTATTGGAAGCGTATGCCACAAAGAGCATCTAATTCCAAAGAGGTTTTAAACCAAAGATCATTTAGCTTTTCTGCTTGCTGGGAACACTATAGGGGATTGCATATTTATGCCTTAGCGGTATACCAGCCAGAAACACCAATGGCTTTGAAGGGCTATTCCAAATAACTCTTGCACATCAGTCAGCCTGGATAACTGGATCACTCTTTCAAGAATGGTTTTATTTCACTGCTATCGCTGCTTGAAAAGACTATCACACCAAAGAAAATATTGACTTCATGATACTGCTCATCTTAGATAGTGCCCCAGGTCATAAGAACTAGGAGCAGGAGTAGGCCATCTGGCTCCTCGAGCCTGCTCCGCCATTCAATAAGATCACGGCTGATCTTTTCGTGCACTCAGCTCCACTTACCCGCCCACTCACCATAACCCTTAATTCCTTTACTGTTCAAAAATGTAACTATTCTTGCCTTAAAAACATTCAATGAGGTAGCCTCAACTGCTTCACTGGGCAGGGAATTCCATAGATTCACAACCCTTTGTGTGAAGAAGTTCCTCCTCAACTCAGTCCTAAATCTGCTTCCCCTTATTTTGACGCCATGCCCCCTACTTCTAGTTTCACCTGCCAGTGGAAACAACTTCCCTGGTTCGATCCTATCTATTCTCTTCATAGTCTTATATGTTTCTATAAGATCTCCCCTCATTCTTCTGAATTCCAATGAGTACAGCCCCAGTTTATTCAGTCTCTCCTCATAAGCCAACCCACTCAACTCCGGAATCAACCTAGTGAATCTCCTCTATACCCCCTCCAGTGCCAGTATATCCTTTCTCAAGTAAGGAGACCAAAACTGTACACAGTACTCCAGGTGTGGCCTACCAGCACCTTATACAGCTGCAACATAACCTCACTGTTTTTAAACTCCATCCCTCTAGCAATGAAGGACAAAATTCCATTTGCCTTCTTAATTACCTGCTGTACCTGCAAACCAACTCCTTGTGATTCTTGCACAAGGACACCCAGGTTCCTCTGCACAGCAGCACGCTGCAATTTTTTACCATTTAAATAATAGTCAATTTGCTGTTATTCCTACCAAAATGGATGACCTCACATTTGCCAAACCCTCACCCACTCACTTAAACTATCTATATCCCTTTGCAGACTTTCAGCATCCTCTGCACACTTTGCTCTGCCAATCATCTTAGTGTCATCTGCGAATTTTGACACTACACTTGGTCCCCAATTCCAAATCATCTATGAAAATCGTAAACAATTGCACTCCCAACACTGATCTCTGTCATCCCATCAACTTTGATGACTTATCAGAAAATGTTATGGTGGTTCTCTCATCATTCAACATGTCTTCATTGCTAAATCCCATGGATCAGCGACAATGGTGATGTTCAAGGTTTATTATTTATTTCGCACCTTATCCCAGCTCATCAAGGAGACAGATGGTGAAAATAAACCAAAAAGCAGGGAATTTGGGCATACCTATAATACCCTCAAGATATCAACAATATTGTTGATTCTTGGATGAAGTTACATTAGTGTGCGGTAAAAAGGCCTGACTGTGTCAATGGTCACAAAGGAAGTTGGCTTTGAAGTGATGGAGGAAGCCGTGATGAAATTGCTTGAACCCCACGGAGAAGAACTGTCAAATGAGGATGTAATGCAACTGGAACAACAAGCTGAAGGAGAAAACTAAACTGGTGAAACATCAGCTCAAATGTTATAACAAAACAATTGTCAAAAGCATTTCAACTTATTGAAGAAGCATGGAAATCTTTGCCAAAATAGTCCAAACAGAGAATGCAGTTCTAAAGTGAACAAGGCGACCAATGATGACAATAACTGTTACAAGAAGTCTTACCAAAAGGACTGTCCAAAAGACTTTGGACAAATTGTTTTAAGGTCGTTGACCATCCTGCCCTTTCATCCCAATTACTCCACCACTCGTTACCTTTACAAGTGAGCTCCACAACCAGCACTGCTCAGGTGTCTACCTATTTCAATTTATTATTCTTTTATACATAGAAATTTTTTTTTTAAATTCATTTCGCGATGTTCTCTACATGTGCAGCCTTTAAATTTTAAGAACAATTCTAATGCGAAATGTCCAAAAGAACCGAACTCCAAATTATACATCAACTCTTATGGAAAAATCTGATTTGCTTAATGCCGTTTAGTTTAAAGTTGTACTTTCAAGAACACAACTAGGACACTGAGTGAGGAATTATTACGAGCAAAAATAACTATTTGACAACACAAAGTAATTGATCACAGGAGTGGAGCAGGCAGGAAGAGTAAGAAATATAAATGCAAGTTTGATCAGAGGTGACATACAGCACTTAATACCTTTATTGAATCAACCAATCTCCTGCGCTTCTGTTCAAATGATGAGCAAGGTCATCGATCAAAGTAACAAAAGACTATAACGGCTTATGTTGCCCTGGAGATATTCTGTTCAAACCCAATTACAGTGGGAGGTTTTAGTTGTTGCGAATTCCTATTTTGGTTACAATTTATATTCAAATTTATGACAACAGTTAAGTCATAAAACATTGCCCTTCAAGTCAAACAACGTTGCCTGGGGATATGAGCATGTCCTTTGTTAAACTTTACATTATGCCCCATCTCATTAATGTAATCATAAACAAAGATTTAAAAAAACATTTAATCTTCAGTGTGCATTATCTACTTCAACTGTCTACCCTTTGGTGCGGATAGTATTTATTACAATACTTTTATTTAAAGGTCACGTGACAACACCACATTCTGACTATGTGAAGTCTGTGATTAAAATGCAAAAGAGAGTTATCCCCTTCACCAAAATGCACAACAGCATTCAGAAAGAGCACATTGATACATAAAACATATATATTGAAGATCTTGCATAAATACAAACAAAATTACATAAATTTCCAAGTCCATCAAGAACTACAGACAATATACAAAATGAAATAAGTGTTAATTTTCACTTAAATTGCAAATGGAAACATATGCAGAAAAACAGAAAAGCTTGGTTATTGGAGCTTCCATATATTCTGCAAACAAATAAGGCAACGATATCTCATGTCCCTTTGGAATAAAGCTTTTTCCTCCACTAAATATGACCTACAAGATTCTTCACTAAAGCATCAGCTGTGAACTGCCATTCTGTCCACCCATCTTGCACCACATTGCAGTAAAAAAAACCCAATCCATTGTACAGTGACAAAGAGATTCAAGAGAAGAACAGAACGGAATGAATTTAGCAGCTTTCATTTTAATTAAGGGAAATGTGCCCGATGTATGTATGCACAAAATTACAGTATCTGACTAACTTTAAAACTGTTAGTCACATCTAAAAATCTCATTCAAATAAAACTTCTCATTCCAGGTGATGCACCAGAGTAAAGATTTTGTACAGCCTGCTACTGGAATAAAGTCCAATACTTTGTGCCTGTTAAATCACTGAACATTATCAAGAAAATAATAGTTACCATCTTGGTTTCACAATTTTTAGAAAAAAATTAATGCTGTCACGTTTGTTTCACTCAAAAATTAAGCCAGACAGATGTCACATTAATTCTAAACATTTCTGATACAACAGAAACTGACGAGCGGATCAGTAAATCACAGTGACCCTCTAACACAGTGGTTCCCAAAGGGTGCGGCGCGCCACACTGGTGCGGCAAGAGATGATGGCAAATGTGGCGGGAAGATTCAAGGACAATCAAAGAAACATTTAAACATGGATTAGATATTTTTCCAAAGTGATTGTTTTTATACTTCCTGGATGTCCCATGATCATATTATAAAGTAGTTGTGTTCTATGTTATGAATCAAGCACTGCTAGGAGTTGTTTTTTTTTTGTTTTTGAATGTATTTCTTATCAATAAAAAATTCGGTGTGGCGCGAGCACATTTCTATTCCGAAAGTGCGGCCCAGTGAAAAAAAGTTTGGGAACCACTGCTCTAACACATCCTTTTTTAAACCAAATATCATCAAATTCAAAAATTCATGTTCAGAGGGTTTGAAAGGATTACGACCTGATTTCCTTGCAGCATTACGGGAAAACTGCCTATTCAGTTTAAGAAACAGATATGGTAGCTAGTTTGTAAAATACATGTATTTCAACAGCTTGATATGTGCTACTGAGCAACTATTACCAAAATTGAAGATATTTTAATTTCCATCCTTTTATGGTGGCTTTTTTTTTTTGCATCATATGATCCTGCTCAAGTAAACATCCATGCTACAACTTCAGTATCACTAAAAACTGGCTTCCACTTGTCAGCAATACTAAAGTTAAAGTATCAATTTAGAACCTGGGCCTGACCTGATTCTAGGCAGAAGCAGAAAGAGAGATCCCCTAGAGGCCATAGTCTCACACCAGTTAGTTTGGACATCACATGCACTACAACTCCAGCATTGTCAAGCTGGGTTTAAAAGGGGTTCCTTATACTGTACTTTTAAATCCATCTGTACTGTATTTAAATGGTTAACACAGTAAGGAGTCTAACAACACCAGGTTAAAGTCCAACAGGTTTATTTAACCTGGACTTTAACCTGGTGTTGTTAGACTTCTTACTGTGTTTACCCCAGTCCAACGCCGGCATCTCCACATCATGACTTTAAATGGTTAGGCATTCCTAGGTTTATTTATTAGTGTCACAAGTAGGCTTGAAAACTATTATGTATTTGTATTTATTCCTATTGGCTCATGCAGAGCACTGGAAGCAGTGTAATAGACATGGCGCAGGAGAGAGAGAGAGAGAAGTAACCACCATGGAAGAGATCATACACCATTAATAAAGCTCCATTCAGCTGAAGAGGCTTGGCAATGTGTGCCTGTAGATTTTGCAGGACATTTCAAAGGGCATATGTTCGTATAATGGTTGACGCTTGCACCAAATAGCCAGATGACATCTACCCCAGAAGCTAGGAGAAGTATTTAGCCACTTTGAATTCACTGAACAGTTGGTAAGCAATAACGGACCTCAATTTGTCTTGCAGGAAAACAATATTCAATGTATTACTTGTGCACCATATCATCCTGCTATTGATGGACTAGCAGAATGCTTCATCCAAACCAGGAAACACACCTTGAAAGCAATCAAGGAACATACACCTTAACAAATTCTTGTTGGTCTACCGCAGCGGTCGCCAAACTCCGATCTGGATGCGGTCCATAGTTTGGAGACCCCTGGTCTACCGGAATACCACACATTCCATGGCCAAGATCCCTCCTGCCTTCCTCAGGATGAAAAGGCAACGAGGTTCCGCATTTGATCTTTTAAAACCTCCAAAAACTAAGGAGATTGTGTGACAGCAACAACAAGCACAAGTGGAATGGTCAAAAAGCAAGACAAAAGTTTTCCACCAAGGACAAGTAGTTCTGGCTCAGAACTATTCCACAGGGGAGAAATGGATTCCTGCCACCATCCTTGTGCAGACTGAACTTGTCTCTTGCACTTTCCAGACCAGAGATGACATTATCTGGAGGAGACATGCAGCCCAGTTATTGGCTAGAAGAGCACATCCACCAAATCTGGAGTCTGTTGAAAATTCAGGATCAGACTGAAAGTGCTGTGTTGAACTTTTCTACAACTCCTACACTACTAAACACCATTGAGAAAAGCAACACCTCACCTTCCGTTCAGATGCAGAAATGACCTCTGGTTTCCATGTCAATGTCAGTTAAACCAACCAATGGCCTCTAGGGGATCTCTCTTTCTGCTTCTGTCTAGAATCAGGTCAGGCCCAGGCTCTAAATTGATACTTTAACTTTAGTATTGCTGACAAGTGGAAGCCAGTTTTTAGTGATACTGAAGTTGTAGCATGGATGTTTACTTGAGCAGGATCATATGATGCAAGATGCCAGATGTTCCCACCAGTGTGAAGACAACGACACCAGAGGTTTGCTGTCAACAGTTCCAACAGCAAAGACCTTCAGACCATCTGACCATTGTTCATGTTGATTGGGGGTGCTCAGTTTAAGGGGGAAGAAATGTCATGTTATTGCATTTATTCCTATTGGCTGATGCAGAGATCTGCTGTGTTAACGTATGCACTGGAAGTGATGTAATAGACCGAGTCCGGGAGAGAGAGAGAAGCAGCAACCATGGATGAGATCACACACCATTAATAAAGCTCCATTCATTTTTAACCAATGTCTGTCTCGCATATCACTTCTCCAATACATAACAATTGGTGTACTCAAGTTTCTAGGTGACCAGATCACCAATCTATCCTGGTCCCTCCATGCCGACGCTACAGTTAAGAAAGGCCACCAATGCCTCCACTTTCTCAGGAGGCTAAGGAAATTTGGCATGTCTGCTACGACTCTCACCAACTTTTACAGATGCACCATAGAAAACATTCTTTCTGGTTGTATCACAACTCAGTATGGCTTCTGCTTTGTCCAAGACCGCAAAAAACTACAAATGGTCGTGAACGAAGCCCAGTCCAACACTCAAACCAGCCTCTCATCCATTGACTCTGTCCACACTTCCTCCTGCTTTGGAAAAGCAATCAGCATAATCAAGGACTCTACGCACCCTGGCCATACTCTCTTCCACCTTCTTCCACCGGGAAAAAAGATACAAAAATCTGAGGACACATACCAACCAACTCAAGAACAGCTTCTTCCCTGCTGCCATCAGGCTTTTGAATGGACCTACCTCGTATTAAGTTGATCTTTCTCTACACCCTAACTATGACTGTGATACTACATCCTCTCCTTTCCTTCTCTATGTACAGTATGCTTTGTCTGTATAGCACACAAGAAACAATGCTTTTCACTGTATACTAATGCATGTGACAATAATAAATCAAAAATTTAATTTTTAAACCACTGGGAATGGTGCACTATGCAAACATGTAATGGAGGTGCAAGACCTATGATGTGGCTCATGGCCAGAATATAACAAGTAACTGATTTGTCAGTTCACTATGATGAATTCCTTCATTCGATTTTTGACAAAGGTACGGATAATGCCACAATTTCACCATTAGCAAGTTCTCTGTTAAGTTTAAGGTGGAAAACTTACATCCCCTTTGAAAAATGTAAGACACATACAACAGAACATCTTACATCTGCTGCACCAAACACTCTTATGATGATGAACATTGCAACTGCGAAAATAAATTAACAGATTGTTCCATATGCTGTAAAAACACAATACTGCCCCTTTAAATGTTGTCAATAATTCAGAGGGATTGTTGGAGAGAAAATCCTAGTAGGTTAGAGAAATTTCAAATAATCAGGCATTTAAGTCACTAAAAAAAAGAAATAAGTGAAATGACATCAGAACAGACTAACAGTTTAACCAGGAAACTGCCTACATAAAAGGCACATAAGAATTAGATTTGAACAAGTGTTTCTGATTTAAGCATGTATTTTGGCATTTTTAACGTATTAGCTGTCTTTTATAAAAGTAATTGTGCACTATAGTCAAGAGCAGGTTGCTGCAAGGGATGAATCGATGAAGCCTTAGCATCAGAACCACATTCTCTGGAAACAATGAAACCTCAGAGTGTGCAAGTTCTTATCAGTGAAAGTTGCTAGCAGCAAGGTTCTCGGGGCTACCTATGAAGAGAGTTTTTCCACACTATCCAGAGAAGACAGGTCCCTTCTCAGATGCAAGAATGCACATGAGAACATAAGAAACAGGAGCAGGAGTAGGCCATCTAGCCCCTCGAGCCTGCCCCACCATTCAATAAGATCATGGCTGATCTGAAGTGGATCAGTTCCACTTACCCACCTGATCCCCATAACCCCTAATTCCCTTACATAGAACATTACAGCACAGTACAGGCCCTTTGGCCCTCGATGTTGCGCCGACCAGTGGAACCAATCTAAAGCCCCTCTAATCTACACTATTCCAATATCATCCATATGTTTATCCAATAACCATTTGAATGCTCTTAATGTTGACGAGTCCACTACTGCTGCAGACAGGGCATTCCACGCCCTTACTACTCTCTGAGTAAAGAACCTACCTCTAACATCTGTCCTATATCTCTCACCCCTCAATTTAAAGCCATGTCCCCTCGTGCTAGCCAACACCCAACCGAGGAAAAAGGCTCTCACTATCCACCCTATCTAATCCTCTGATCATCTTGTATGCCTCTAAGTCACCTCTTCACCTTCTTCTCTCTAACGAAAACAACCTCAAGCCCCTCAGCCTTTCCTCATACGATTTTCCCACCATACCAGGCAACATCCTGGTAAATCTCCTCTGCACCCTTTCCAACACTTCCACATCTTTCCTATAATACGGCGACCAGAACTGTACACAATACTCCAAATGCGGCCGCACCAGAGTTTTGTACAGTTGCAGCATGACCTCCTGGCTCCGAAACTCAATCCCTCTATCAATAAAAGCTAACACACCGTACGCCTTCTTAACAACCCTATCAACCCGGGTGCCAAGTTTCAGGGATCTATGCACTTGGACACCCAGATCCCGCTGTTCATCCACACTACCAAGTATCTTACCATTAGCCCAGTACTCTGTATTCCTGTTACTCCTTCCAAAGTGAATCACCTCACACTTTTCCGCATTAAACTCCATTTGCCACCTCGCAGCACAACTCTGCAGCTTATCTATGTCCCTCTGTAACCTGCCACTTCCCTCCGCACTGTCTACAACTCCACCGACTTTAGTGTCATCCGCAAATTTACTAATCCATCCTTCCACACCCTCATCCAGGTCATTAATTAAAATGACAAACAGCAGTGGCCCCAAAACAGGTCCTTGGGGTACACCGCCAGTAACTGAACTCCAGGATGAATATTTCCCATCAACCACCACCCTTTGTTTTCTTACAGCTAGCCAATTCCTGATCTAAACCACTAAATCACCCTCAATCCCATGTGTCCATATTTTCTGCAAAAGCTTACCATGGGGAACCTTATCAAACGCTTTGCTGAAATCCATATGCACCACATCAACCGCTTTATCCTCATCCACCTCTTTGGTCACCTTCTCAAAGAACTCAATAAAGTTTGTGAGGCACGACCTACCCTTCACAAAACCGTGCTGACTATCCCTAATCAAATTATTCCTTTCTAGGTGATTATAAATCCTATCTCTTATAATCCTTTCCAATACTTTGCCCACAACAGAAGTAAGGCTCGCCGGTCTATAATTACCAGGGTTGTCCCTACTCCCCTTCTTGAACAAGGGGACAACATTTGCTATCCTCCAGTCTTCTGGCACTGTTCCTGTAGACAATGATGACACAAAGATCAAATCCAAAGGCTTTGCAATCTCCTCTCTAGCCTCCCAGAGAATCCTAGGATAAATCCCATCCGGCCCAGGGGACTTATCTATTTTTACCCTTTCCAGAATTGCTAACACCTCCTCCTTATGAACATCAATCCCATCCAGTCCAACAGCCTGCATCTCAGTACTCCCCTCAACAACACTGTCCCTCTCCAGTGTGAATACCGACGAAAAATATTCATTTAGTGCCTCTCCTATCTCTTCAGACTCCACGCACAACTTCCCACTCCTGTCCTTGACTGGCCCTAATCTTACCCTCGTCATTCTTTTACTCCTGACATACCGATAGAAAGCTTTAGGATTTTCCTTGATCCTACCCGCCAAAGACTTCTCATGTCCCCTCCTGGCTCTTCTTAACTCTTTCTTTAGGTCCTTCCTGGCTATCTTGTAACTCTCAAGCGCCCTAACTGAGCCTTCACGTCTCATCTTAACATAAGTCTCCTTCTTCCTCTTCACAAGAGATTCAACCTCCTTAGTAAACCACGGTTCCCTCACACGTCTGCTTCCTCCCTGCCTGACAGGTACATATTTATCAAGGACGCGTCATAGCTGTTACTTGAACAAGTTCCACATTACAATTGTGCCCATCCCCTGCAGTTTCCTTCCCCAACCTATGCCAGCTAAATCTCGCCTAATCGCATCATAATTTCCTTTCCCCCAGCTATAACTCTTGCCCTTTGGTATATACCTATCCTTTTCCATTGCTAAAGTAAACGTAATCGAATTGTGGTCACTGTCACCAAAGTGCTCACCTACCTCCAAATCTAACACCTGGTCTGGTTCATTACTCAGTACCAAATCCAATGTGGCCTCGCCTCTTGTTGGTCTATCTACACACTGCGTCAGGAAGCCTTCCTGCACACACTGGACAAAAACCGACCCCTCTAAAGTACTCGAACTATAGCTTTTCCAGTCAATATTTGTAAAGTTAAAGTCCCCCAGTACAACTACCCTGTTACTTTCGCTCCTATCCAGAATCATCTTTGCAATCTTTTCCTCTACATCTCTGGAACTTTTCGGAGGTCTATAAAAACCTCCCAACAGGGTGACCTCTCCTTTCCTGTTTCTAACCTCAGCCCAAACTACCTCAGTAGACGAGTCCTCATCAAATGTCCTTTCTGCCACCGTAATACTGTCCTTGACTAACAATGCCACACCTCCCCCTCTTTTACCACCTTCCCTGCACTTACTGAAACATCTAAACCCTGGAACCTGCAACAACCATTCCTGTCCCTGCTCTATCCATGTCTCCGAGATGGCCACAACAAGAATGTACTTACCGATCAGGAATCCATCTATCCGTGATTTAAACATATTCAAAGAGGTAGCCTCCACCACTTCAGTGGGCAGAGAATTCCAGAGATTCACCACCCTCTGAGAGAAGAAGTTCCTCCTCAACTCTGTCCTAAACTGACCCCCCTTTATTTTGAGGATGTGCCCTCTAGTTCTAGTTTCCTTTCTAAGTGGAAAGAATCTCTCCACCTCTACCCTATCCAGCCCCTTCATTATCTTATAGGTCTCTATAAGATCCCCCCTCAGCCTTCTAAATTCCAATGAGTACAAACCCAAGCTGCTCAGTCTCTCCTCATAATCAACACCCCTCATCTCTGGTATCAACCTGGTGAACCTTCTCTGCACTCCCTCCAAGGCCAATATATCCTTCCGCAAATAAGGGGACCAATACTGCACACACTATTCCAGCTGCGGCCTCACCAATGCCCTGTACAGATGCAGCAAGACATCTCTGCTTTTATATTCTATCCCCCTTGCGATATAGGCCAACATCCCATTTGCCTTCTTGATCACCTGTTGCACCTGCAGATTGGGTTTTTGCGTCTCATGCACAAGGACCCCCAGGTCCCTCTGCACAGTAGCATGTTGTAATTTTTTTCCATTTAGATAATAATCCAATTTGCTATTATTTCCTCCAAAGTGAATAACCTCGCATTTGTCAACGCTATGCTCCATCTGCCAGATCCTCGCCCACTCACTCAGCCTGTCCAAACGCCCTCCACACGATTCACTTTTCCACTTATCTTTGTGTCGTCTGCAAACTTTGTTACCCTACACTCAGTCCCCTCCTCCAGATCGTCTATATAAATGGTAAATAGTTGAGGCCCCAGTACCGATCCCTGCGGCATGCCACTAGTTACCATCTGCCAACCAGAAAAGCACCCATTTATTCCGACTCTCTGCTTCCTGTTGGATAGCCAATCCCCAATCCACGCTAACACCCTACCCCCAACTCCGTATGACCCAATCTTCTTCAGCAACCTTTTGAGGCACCTTATCAAATGCCTTTTGGAAATCCAAAAACACCACATCCACCGGTTCCCCTCCGTCAACTGCACTAGTCAGATCTTCATAAAAATCCAACAAGTTTGTCAAGTACGACTTTCCCCTCATGAATCCATGCTGCATCTGCTTAATCGAACCATTCTTATCCAGATGGCCTGCTATTTCTTCTTTAATGATGGATTCCAGCATTTTCCCAACTACAGACGTTAAGCTAACCGGCCTGTAGTTACCCGCCTTTTGTCTATTTCCTTTTTTAAACAGCGACGTAATATTAGCCGTTTTCCAATCCACCGGCACTACCCCAGAATCCAACGAATTTTGATAAATAACCACTAACGCATCCGCTATTACCTCTGACATTTCTTTCAGTACCCTGGGATGCATTCCATCCGGGCCCAGGTACTTGTCCACCTTCAGTCCCGTTAGTCTACCAAGCACTGCCTCCCTGATAACATTAATTGTATTGAGTACCTCTCCTACCAACCCTCTATCGTTAATATTCGGTAAACTATTTGTGTCTTCCACCGTGAAGACCGACACAAAAAACTTATTTAAACATCTGTCTGGTTTGGTCAGTGACCTAGCAGAAGTTGGTGGGAACCTTAACTTTGACCTTTGTAGCTAAGCGTCAGGGGTTACTAGGCAACAGAGGAAGAAGCATCATCAATAGGGGGAGGAAGCATCCGAATTCTAAGGATCAATGAAATCCCATGATGTCAGAGTGTAGAATACAACTGGCTAAAATATATGACAAGAGTTATTAATGATTGATTTATACTGAAGATGATTTAATCACCACTAACAGAAGCGGGAAAATTTGATATGAAAAAAATGTATAATTGGTCGATTCGCGCATTGTAACCTCAGAATCATGTGAAATGCTCAAAGCATTCTCTTGTAGTGAGGCATTGGACTGCCCAATGCTCATTCTTCCATCGATCGTTGGTTAATAAAGATACATCTTTAAACTGGAACACTGGCTTTTGAGAGTCTTTGTATTGGCTGAAGTTTTGGCGATACCTAGCCTCCAGAGAATTCTGCAACAGGGATTCACTCACTCTTCCCATGTTGTGACGTACCAACGTATTCACTCCAATGACAAACCTTTTGATTGCAGAACACCGAAGTATCAAATTTTATATTTTCATATTAATAAGGTTCCAACACTACATATGTTCAAATTATTTTTCCACTCTTTGGGCTCAAGTTTGCCAAATACAATAGGTAGAATAGTTTCCTGAAACTAATATGTGCAAAGAAGAGGTTTTCTAGCAGAAACACTGGGAAAAGTAGAGAAAGAAAAAGAAAAGTTTTCCAATCTTCCAGTGAGTTTATTGATTACCTTGGTATTTTGAAACTTATGATGTGGAGATGCCGGCGTTGGACTGGGGTAAACACAGTAAGGAGTCGAACAATACCAGGTTAAAGTCCAACAGGTGTATTTGGTAGCAAACGCCACTAGTTTTCGGAGCGCTGCTCCTTCGTCAGGTGCCAGTGG